>NC_038249.2:37449843-37551036 GCF_000004515.6 Glycine max
AAGAAAAAAAAAAAAAAAAAAAAAAAAAGCTTGGAGAGAAATTTGTGGAAGAATGGCTGGAACTTTACGAATCAAACACATGACTATACGCTTAAGGAGTCTAGGTCTCACTTGAACTAATTATTATTGTTTTTTACTTAAATTTTTGTTAGTATTTTTTATGCATTGATGTTAGAAACAAATCAAGTATATGCGTAACTCATTTTAAAAAAATAATAAAAAGGAAATAATATAATCTTATGAGAAATATTTTAATATATTTCTAACACCACCTAATTAATGGAGTAGTTATTATAGAATTATTTTAACTTAATAAACAATCTCAAATTTAAGTCGTAACTGCGTTAAATAACTTAGAGGAAAAAAAATTACCATCAATAATAATTCTACATTGTTAGAATAAAATTGACTCCAAAATAAAATACATGCATGGTCTCTAAACAAAAGTCATATAATATAGATCTGATATCATTGTTATTTGTAAGTACTTTCAAAAGGGGAAATAATACAAACATTTTTATTTTGTTGCTTAAAATGTTTTGTCATTCAGTAAGGAAAAATCAATCTTTTAATACATAATCTGTTAGTGTATAATCTGACGGCAAAGACAAAAAAGCCCTCTATTATATTTTTGTCATAGACATGTTCCATGCATATATGTTGATTCCCACCAACAATCCCATTTGCATCATCTTTTCCAAATTATTAATTTCAATGTCAGATTTTCTTTCTCTTTTCTATATATAATAACTATGGGGGGAAAAAGCTTCTTTTTTTCTTTTCCAGCTTCTTTGAAAAAAAAAAATAATACACTTATGACTCAGATTTATTTGTTTGGTGTCATGTGAATATTATATATAGTATATCCTTAAGAACATATAAGCACGATTTTCCACGATTAAGTTCAAAGCAACAGCGCTGTAGATAGTAGTAGATCTCCAACCAATAAAAGTTTTTGTGTTCCTCAAATAGTTTGTGTTTCTCAAAAAGCGTGTTGCAGTTTAGTGAGGCATTATAATTGTGTCTTGGATTAGCACTCAACAACATATTTGTTTTATTTTTGGCATTTCAACGCTGCCATCACAACAAAGACATTTACGAGAGGAATTTTAGGGACATTTGATTATGCTTACTGGGGACAAATTAAAAGGTAAAGGTGTGTCATTATGCGATATAAACACTGTAACTTTGAAAAGTGATGACTTCCACCCTCCTTACAAGGCTCACCTGAATCATGTATAGGTAGGGATCACTAAACCTCTTTTGTATAATTAAGATTTAAGGATGATGTATTATATTGTTTATTTTAATTAATATATATGCCATCTTTTCCTTTTAACTTTTTTGATTATTCATGTATGTTGAATATGATTATAACTCAAACCCATGTTATCTTTTTTCTTTGAGCAATAACCCAATTTATAATTGCTGATCACTTATGATTATTTTAGTTGCTTTTGAAATGGCTAATGGAAGGAAAGTAATAATTGTTTTTTCTTAGACACTCAATATCCAAAGTTAATTACATGAGTCTCTAGTTAATCTGATCATTGAACTTAATTATGACTAATTTGAATTATGCAAGGGAGATCCAATTAAAGAGATAAAGTCCTCCCATATGTCCATTTTCTCATTCACATGATTTTAAGGGGATCCATTAATAAGGGTATAAAGCCCTCCCAAACTCTCATTTTCTTTCTCATATACATAATTTGACCCTGAGATATATTACTTGAAAAAATTAAGTTTTTATCACTTTGACAAATAGGCATTGGTCATGGAAGGGATTTGTACCCAAAAACAAACAAAGAGGATAAAAAAATAGGTCTGCTAATTAGCTTTACACTTATGTGAAGTTTCTTTCCCGCATAGATTTGTTTTTTTTTTTTTATATAATGACAGCTGCACGAGAACATTGAGAAGTGAGAATTATTAGAGGCATAATAAAAGATCAAGTCTGGTTTTTTTTCAATGACTTAAACGAGAACATGTGAGGAAATTGTTTTAAAAAACTTGTACGTGTAAGCTTTATATTAACTAATTGAAATTTTTGTAGCTTTCTCTAATTTCATGAATAAAAAATTAAGGTGAATTGTTTTTTACAGAAATTTAAGGTGAAGTAAGGAGATTCTTCTTACTCTAATATCATGATAAATTACTAATATCCTAGATATTAATTAATAGAGGTTTCCTAAGTCTAAACTTTAGTCAAGCATTTGATATATCTGTGCGATCGAAAATAAACCAATATTGCTGACAACAAATAAATGAAGATATAATTCTATGGCACTAAATAAATTCCATTCATAATACAAACTATAAAACAAGAACTGCCATTCCATTTTTTATCTAATAAAGATACAATATAATTAATTTGCATGCATTGTCGACTTATAATTTTTTATTTTTTTTATCAGGGCTTATAAATCTTTATATTGCCAAAAAATTTACAAAAACATCTTAAATATTAAATTTAAAATATCATTACAGGAGTTAATAACAATGTAAAACATCTTTACTTCAGTGTATTTCAATTAAATTTGCAAACATGAATTTCATGACATACATATATACATTGGTATTCTCTTGGCGATTTATAATCGATTATTTTCCTAGCTATAAACTTTACTCTTGCTTTCAGCTTTTGGTACATAATGATGGTGATGTTTAATTTCAAATTTATGTTATTGTTATTCCATTTTCAAAAGAAGTGAAATGAATTTAGATTAGATTGTATATACACAAGTTTTCAAGAACTAAATAAATATAGATTGTACTAAATGGTTTTTAAGCTTAAAAACTTAGCCATTCCTTTCTTTAACCTTTTTTTACATGCAGTTTACTATACATCTTGATTCAACTTTTAATTTTTAAAAATCACCTCTTATTATATAGAAAAAAATAAATATAAAAAATATTCTTCTTGGTACACAAGAAAGCACACCCACAATCAATAAGCTTGATTTTCACAGAGATGTGAGATGTCTTAAATTTGATTTTTATTTTATTTTTTATTGTTTACTAACGCATATCAGTATTTACTCTAACATGATAAGAGCAAATAGGCTCTTTCTCTACTAAGTAGTAAATAATATGATAGGAGTATCCGTATCAAGACATAATGCCATATGATACAATATTATGGCAAGCATGATTTTTAGTATTATGATAGCTAAATGTTAACATCAACCTATTATTATTTTTTGTTTTTAAGCCAATTAATAAACTGACGCGTTTCATAGACAACAGGTCTATATACAATTCTGAGATATTAAAGGTCAATTATATCGCTTACAAGTTAATTTGTCCCAAAGTGAAGACTTGGGCTAGTACAAAAACTGCAAAAATATTTATCAATTAAATACTTTACAGATCATCATAACATGGAAACATATAATGAGCAATCAAGGCGTAACAAGTGCGAAATACTTCTACACATGTGGGATATATTCTTAGGGTCGGGGGTGACTTCACATTTATTCTCTTCTTTCTTCCATTCCTTTTTTTCTTTTTCCCTTTGTCACATTCTATACTTTTATTTCACCCCCTATGAATGATTCTTTTGTTTCTTATAAGTTTGCAATTCACTGGTCAAGAAGAATCTTCCTTTGTTCAAAAACTGAAAAAAGAACAGAATAAAATCGAACTCAACTAAATGTTTAAATACCCACAGGATACAAGAGATGTTATATTGGATAGGCAGTTTTTAACAATTTAACAATTTAATATTTCATAGTAAATATAATTTGTAAACAATTTTTAGTTGTTTATAAGAATAAAAAATCAATTTAAGAGAAAAACGCGAAGCATATCATTAAGGATAGAAAATTATGACCAATAGAAAAATGTACTAAGAGTTGATAAACTTCACGTAATCCTTTAATTAAACGTAATAATAACAGTAAATTACAACTCAAAAACAGATGGAAACATGTTGAAGAGAGAGAAAAGCATGTCTTGTTTTTATTTGTTTCCACTTTGCATATGAATTGAAGGCGCTGTCCAAAAAGCACCTTGTCTATGGTAAATGGTTAGAAGGGAAAAAGAAAGATATATAATATTATTATCGTATGAAAATTATGATTGTAGTGCATTTTCTTTTTGACAAGTCGAGAGAAAGAGGAAAAAAGTTAAAGAAATTTTTTTTAAAAATACATTGATAGTATAAATATTTTTTATGTTGTGATTCAGTTATAAATTTTTATATATCATAAAATTGTTTATTTTTTAATATAGTAATTATTTTAAAAATTATTTTTAAAATGAATTTTAATTGATTGATAGTTAAAAATATTTGCACTAATAATATATCAAAATTAAAGTTAAGATAAAATAAGCAATACAATAAAAAAAATATTTTAAAAAAATAATATTATAAAAGTATTGTAAAAAACATAGTATATAAATTATAATATAACTGTTAAACTACGTGCAACATTCCTTGCATGTGTTACGCAATGATTGACTTGATCTTGTAGGTTGCGGTCAAACTAAACCTTGCATAACTCACACGCTATGTACATATTTGTATCATTTAATTTTATCTCTTATCTATTTTTTCCCTTTTCATCAGCAGGGAAGGTAGCTCCTTTTTTTGTTAAAAGTAAAAATTAAGTCCAACTTGGATGAAATCCAGAGCATGATTAGCTAGCTAGAAATATGGCTTTAAATCTTCAAAATCACACTTTACATTTTGTGTTTGGCAGTGGAAATCACAGTTTTTACCTCTTACTTTGCCGGCCGGCCTCTTCCACTTTTTACCCACCCGGAACTTTATGTTTCCATAAATTTCATAGCGTATTTGGTTGTGGAAATAGGGAGGAAAAAAAAAGACTTCGAATTATAATATCATAACTTAGGATTCTATATTAAAAAAACAAAACAACTTAGGATTCTTGAAAAATGAAAAGTTAGTAAGAAGACCCATATTAAAATTATAGTACTTTTTTTTTTAAACTATCACTATGTCAGTAGCTCATTAACATTTTTATCATCTAGAACTCCAAGGGGAATTAGATTCAAACCTGGGTTCTTTGTAAGAGACTGTTAGACCCATTGTGTTGTATTATGTGCGGTTGGCATGTTTACATTAATGTTTGAACAACATTAACTTATATGATATATGTATATATATATATATATAAAGTAGCTCTTAATCTGACTGAGGGGACCAAAAACGAAAAAGTTGCACACGAAATCTCTCATTCCTGGTTCCTGGGGAAGGGTCAAGGGGGGCCAAAGGGGGTTGAGAGTTTAGAGGACAAAGGTTGAGGGTTTCAAATCACCATAATTATTTTAATTAGGGGTAGTTTTTAGTGTATTTGGATACCTCCTAAAATCAATTCTAACCTCAAAACCATGATGAAAAATTGAAAATATTAAAGCAACTATTTATTGTTTCAGTATTTATTGTGATTTTAGAATTGATCTTGCTAGAATTAAAAGTTAATCCAAACATAATTGAAGAACTTCAGTGTGTTTGAAAGAAAAAATAATAACATCGATCCGATAGTCTCTTTCCAGGTGTAACCAATTGGAATCTTTTGTGTATATAAGAAGATAAAATCAAAAATTAAAAATACTAATAAAAAAAATATGAGAAAAATAAATTTTTGAGTTGATATATACTTAATTTTTTTCTAACAGTAAACTATATATCTAATTTTCACATAAAATCAATAATAAAAAAAATATTTATTAGTTATTAAAATCTAAATATTGAAATAATTGTGTAAAAAAATAATCCCTTTAATACACTTCTAGATCCATCCCAGCCTCATCACATTTACACTAAAGCCACTTGTATAAACTTCTAAGTGGATCCTGTTGAATAGGAGGCTAAACAAACATGCTATTAAACTACAAAACCAATCCAAGCACACAAAATCATTTATGTCCAGCTTGCCGCAACAATGACTTTCTGTTTTGTTCATTATTCATTTTCTAACCGAATTAATTGAGCCTTTCTAAAAGAAGTAAGAGATTAAAGAGGTGGCAGAAGAAGAGATTAAAAAGCTAGAGGGTGCAGAGTGGTGTGTGTGGCCTACAACTTAAGTTACTGTTCTTCTCCCATTTCCACATGGTGTCCATCACCCAGCCCATTGTGTTTAATGAAGGTGACACCAATTCAATTGCTTCTTTCAAAATGGTTGTGTGTGTGCCTTTCAGTTTCAGGACCGTCTTATTAATGTCTCCCACTCCCACCAGTTTTCCTTTTTATCTCTCTCCCCTTAAAATCACAAAATTCCCCTGCGCATATATTTTATAGGTTGGTGGACTTGTGGTCCCAACAAGCATAAGTGGCCAACATCTACTAGTCCTATTACACATTTCTTACCAACTCGATCGAATCCTAATTTAATTGCTAGTTATCTTTCTATGGATATAAACCATGCACTAAAGATAATAACAACTATATCTTTAAAGTAATTATTATAAAAGTAAAAAAATTTACGCTTTATTTATCATCTAGAGATTACGTCTTTATTATAAAATCATGTCAATTTTATAAAACTATGTAAAAATTATAATAAAACCCATTAGAAGAACATTGATATACTTAATGTATGCTCATGTAAACATGTTTAAAAAAAATTGAGGTTTCACATCAGGTAAAAATAAAATTAATAAAATCAAGTTAGAATGTATAATTGAGGGACAACTCTCATCTCTTAAGTTAATTTTAGAGGTTGAGTTAGGTCTAAACTCACTCTAAGATGATATGGGTGTAAAAATTATTTTTTCTTTAATTTTTTTATTCAATATTTGATAACTAATAGATTTGGAGGGATTATGACTAAGACTCAAATCACAAAACAACCTAAAAGATAATAACCCAATGGCACAAACAAATAAAAATAAATAAATCAACAATACACCGAAGCAATATATGTAAGCACAAAACATGCATCAAAGATTAATCTAGAAATATCTCTCAACGAACATGTGAGAATTGTGAAAGTTAGGTGCACATGCATATCACTCATGCACGGGCGCACATGAGGATGATACTACATTACTACCATGAAGATAAAAAACCATGGGGATAGGAGAGCATAGCTAGGGTGAGTTTGCATTTCCTTTTAATTTGAAATCACCCCTCAACTCAATCTAACAAATAATAATTTTTTGAGTGTGAAAGATTTTATATATAGATGATCATATCCTCGCCAAAAATAGAAAAACACCAAATATACAACAAACGATTATTTGAAGATACGAGAGACTATAATCGTCGGAGTACTGGCACTGAACAACAGGATGAATTTCAAAATCCTTTTTTAATGGCTTGTTAACACACATAAATCAGGGAAAAAATATTAAAAAACTCAATTAGTTAATTTTAACTATTATGAACTATATATATCTAATCATAAGAGTTAAGTTTGAATACATAACCCGTGAAATGAACTATAATATTCAATCTCGATTTTTTTTACTATCCTAATTTTTGCCTACCTGTTTTATGATGTATCAAAATATACAATATCGAATCATATATACTTACTTTAGTATCACAATAATTATCTTTTATAAAAAAATTACATTGAAAGGACATTCTTTTATTCAACTTACAAGTGATCAGAGAGAGATGAACAAATGCTGCTGAACAAAAAACCTATGTTTTGGTAGCATTTAGACCTTAGGGGTATGGAGTCAAATTTTGGGGTGAAATTAAATTGCTCTTGTCCGAGCGTAGTGACTAGGGTGTAGACCAAAAATTTCAACTTGCATTTAAAGGGAAGAAAGTCAAACAGAGACACAACTCCCATTTTCAGTTATTGCTTATAAATACTATACACCAATACCACTCAGTCGTCAAACATTAACCTTCAATCACAAGTTGCATGCCAGTGCTATTGGTTTACCCTTACCCACATGAAGAAATAACTAGTTTATGTTAATTATAGAAATTGAAAGCTTTTTGTATATTTAAGGAAAATATTCACCGCAACCAAATGATGGAAAACACCAAAAGAATATATCAAATACGCAAAAGTCTCATCCAAAGGGTATATAGAATTATATATCCGCCATTAAAATATATATATCTTGAAGGGCGAGCCCTATATCCAAACATGTCATTTATCAATATATTTTCTCTTATCCTTTTGGTCATATAGAACTGTGTAAAAGTGGCTGAATAGTTAAATGCATTGTCCGGCTCAAAATGACATTTTTGGCCTAAAAGGAGCATTACAACTCATTCTTGCAATTGAAGTTTTGCGAACATCATGCACATTAATTTATAGTTCTTTGAGAAGATCGAGCTACGAAGAAGCAAAGAAAGAAGAGGGACGGTGGTGACGGTGAGATACATAGCATGAGGGGTCAAAAGATGTACCAATTCACATTACAATCACAAGGGGAAAAGGATGTTATGCTTATGATGAGAGACTAAGATAGGCAAAATTACATATTTTATTATAATTTAAAGTCACTAAGTAGCGCTGGAATAATGAAATTTAAAGCAATTATAAGATGCTTGGCAGTTTTAGTCAGATTGTCAGGTGAATTAATCATGTTTTTTTTGGCTTGGCTATTAATTTAGACATCATTTGGTTGAAGCACATGGTACGGGGGTATTGAGTTATATATAGAGAGTTGCTCATGTGCGTAGCAATTGGCCATATGTTCGTGTTGAGTGTTGAGTAGAGTATGTAGCATGGATTTGGAATTTTTGAACTAGTTTGGAGTAGTTCCTAGGTGCCAACATAGATAGCCTAAGGGAGGAAAAATAATTATTGTCGTACACGAAGTTGGTCATGAATTTAAAACACAATTGAAAGCACAATTTTTCTAAACCATTTTTTTTAAAAGCACGAAATCGAAAGCACCGTGTTAGGTCTTCTTTTATCGGGGAAGGGGGAGGGGGGGAGAGGAGGCTCCAATTTTCCTTTGGTCCATCATGGTAAATAAATAGGTCATTTAGTAGAGTGAGAAATTTTATAAGCTATAATCTTACCTTTTGATAATTATTATATAGCTAAGGACTTTTTTTTTTATTGCAAATGTTGGATATCTGTCCTTTTGAAAAAGATTTTGTGGGCACTTATGTAACGATTTAAAATAGTAATGGTATGGAAGTCATGGGCATCATTTGATTCTTCAGTGTGACAAGAGAAAAACATATCTTGAATAAGGGGGAAAAGGTACAAATTAATAGTTCCTTTGGATGTATTGAGGAGGACAATGAAATTATTTAAAGCATGGTACACTTTAAAAGTATATATGCTACTTACTGCTCTGTTAACATATTTATGAAATAGTGAATAATTTTTATTTAAAATTTCAAAGATATTGGATCTAAGTTCTTTTAAAAGCTAGGGTTTAATTAGACTTAGATTAGCAGTAAAAAAATGGACTTAGATTAAGTTTCCTTTAGGATTTTGAAGAACTCAATTTGATTGTGTCCTATTATAATTTTATTTTATGTTTTCTATTTTCTAAAAATTTACTGGATGTATTTTTGGATAGATAATCAATTTTCTCCTCAAAAGTTTGAAACGTTGTCATTTTAATTTCTAAACGTAATAAAATTAATAAAAAAATCATAAAAGTGTAATTTGTCACTCATTTTAATCCAAATTAAAATTCAAAAAGTTATATAACTTAAATGATAATATTAACACTTTCAAAGACTAAAATAACACTAATTAAGTAGTTAAGTTTAAAAATTAAAATAACAATATAGAAACTTATTTTAAATTTTGTTACTTTTAAGTACTGATGTAATACTAGTATTTTACACTTCCATAACTAAATTGGTGGTTTGCCCTTTATTCTTTCCTTTCCTGAAGTATTATTCAATCTATTTGAGAATATATTAATACATAAATGATGATTATGTTTATAAAGATATTTCATCTAATTTTTTTATTTACTAGTTAGAAAATTTGTTTAGTTGTTTGGTGAACAAATTTTTCTTAATAATTTTTGAGTTTTTTGAAAATGACTTCAAGTAATATTTTTTTTAAACGTTAGTTTCTAATTTTATTATTTTTTTTTCTCATTCATTGTTTATTAAATTTTCTTTTTAATCTTTTTAAACAGATTAAGATTTTATTATTATTTTTTCTCTTCTTCAATTCATAAGGTAGGATTGGTTTACTTCTTTTTACCTCTTTTTTATTTTCTTTTTTTACATATGACCGAGTTTCTCATTTTTATTGTTTTATTATATAAGATATTGATAATGAAAGGTAATAATTTTATTTTATTTTACTATTATTAATATTATTTGATCATTTTCATATTACATTATTTATCTCAACTATTATACTATTTATAATATTTATTTTATATATCATTCCAACTTATACTTCAAGATATTTATAACAAAAATTAATGGCTATAAGTGCATTCCTTACTTTGGTGGAGTTAAATCGTTCAACTTGTATACTTTCGTATTGTATGTCAAACTAAACTATTTTGTGAACATTAATTAAAAAATCATCATTATTTACAAGTTTATAATTATAAAAAAAATGAAAAGAATAACCTTTACTTATACTTTTTCCCATAAAGTTGGATAACTTCATCGTTTTTTACTTTTAATTTGATGTACTCATAAATTAATTAATTTACATACCACTAAATATGTGAATTAATTTTTGTGTGATCTTTCTAATTTTTTAATAAGTGATTTGGAATTTGAGTTTTAATATGTAATTGTATTAAATAATTTTTTTAAAAAAAATATTTATAATAATTTTATTTAACTCAAATATGACTATTTAGTGGAAAATATAACAATGTGAGCATTTTTCTCCATTACATCGAAGTTGCATTATTGCACACCTAAGCCCCAAAACCTAAACTAGCTACAATTATTGAAGATGTTGAACCTGGTGATGCATGGCGAATTTTAAGGAAAAAAATAATGCAGTTTTGTACCGTTTTTTACGTGTCAAAGAATAACAGTACTAAATATTACAAAACAACATTTGTCAAACGACACAAATGCCCCAAAAGAACAAAGGACCAAAGGTGTTTCATTTTGTCAAGTAAAGTAAGACATGCCTTGCAGTTTTATTTTGAGTTTGTAATTCTGTACATAGCCCCAAACCTGCTGGGCAAATTCGTGAAGTTTAGTTTATATATAATAAATTTGTTAAGCTAATTTATTAAAAAATAAAGTAGTCAGCTAATTGTCACGTGTCAACATGTTATTATTTTTTCCTTCCAAATGAAATATTTATTTTTGTATACAAATTCTCTAGTTTCATTCACTGAATTAATAACTTAGTTTACGTACTTGTTAGTATGTTTTCCAAATAATTTTTTAATTGTAAATAGTTTAAGCAAATTTTAAGAATGAGAAAATAAATGATCCATTGATAGTAGTAATGCAAAATCATCATATATAAAAAAATATTAATAATGACAAATGACAGAATATCACATGAGACTAAAATTTTGTTACATAAACATAATATTGCAGGCTTGCAGCTTATGGCGCCGCCATAGCGGGCCTCCATTCACAACCTCATGTCATGTAACAATTGCCTATGATCATGATTGGAAAAAAACCCGCATGTCATCTTGTCATGACACGGCTATTTGACAATAAAAATGAAAAAATTATTAATTTTATAATAATTATATATATTAAAAATCACATTAATAATGATTTCTTGTTGATTTGATTATGTGAGTTTTTAGACTTTGAGTGCATAGTGATTGAATTCTTTAAGAGTTATATAAAGAATTAATAATATGTACATTGATATATAGTGTAAATTAATTTAATATGTTGTTAATTAATCATAAATTATTGTGTATAATAAATTTATTAATTTTTATAATAATTATCTTAAAAGTATATTATTACTTTTTAAAAAAATTATTACAATGACTTTGTTACAGTGATATGTCACAAATATTAGTAAACTGATCAAAATAAAAATTTTATGAAATGTTTTTTTTTAACTTTTAAAGAAATAAAAAGTCAAATTACACTACTATACATTGCCCAAAGAGTGTCATATGTACTAAAAACAGATGAATAGACATTAATTGGTTTTGAATAATATGAAATCAATTCATAGTATAAAAGGCTAGCTATAGTCCTGTTTTGGGTTGATAGGTTGGTTAGAGAGAGGTGAGGGCGTGGCATGAAGATCAGAGATAATAAGGATAATAATATGGGAGGAAGAATGATTTTGATGGACAAGTCATTTGCAGCAACCCTACTTAAATTTCATTGTTAACTAGCCAGAGTTATGGGGGGCCATCTTCCATTCACTTAATTCAGAAACATCATTTTCAAAGCATATGGACAAGAGAGCATCAAACCTCGCATAACCAAATCCATTCATGGCCCGGACTGCATGCAATATTCAAACAGAGTTCCTCTCATTTTTCAGTGTTTCAATTTTTTGGCTAAGGAGAATTCAATGTGTTCAGTTGAGGAGGTACATTAATGCATCCTACAAAATCTCATGCAGTTGACTTAACACCAGTGGACACCAATATGTCATTAAGTACATTGCCATCGATTTAGTTAAATTTTATAGTATTATTGTATAATACATCCTTAGTAGGGGTGAGCATCTTTAACTTAAGTATGATTAAGTTATAGATCCATGATTAGTCTCATAAGTTATCATTTTGTCAGAATATCTCAAAGTCCTACCAAAAAACAACTTTCTACATGTCACAAATCATCTTAAATTTATAGTTAATTAAGGTGATAATTGGTA
This sequence comes from Glycine max, assembly GCF_000004515.6. Classification (NCBI taxonomy): domain Eukaryota; kingdom Viridiplantae; phylum Streptophyta; class Magnoliopsida; order Fabales; family Fabaceae; genus Glycine; species Glycine max. The sequence continues at coordinate 37,462,548 of NC_038249.2, forward strand.
TATGAAAATAATCTTATACTATGTGCATGTTTATATATATATTTTTATTTCCTCGAAATGAGTTGGAAAACTCAATGCATGATTTTGTTTTAGCCTATTAGAAACAAATGTATGAATGACGTTATTGTATAATTTCTTTACATAATTTGAGGTTTTAACATGTTATTAATAGGGAAAACACCCTCGATCACTTCTTTGACAAATTAAATCAGGTAAAAAAAGAAAATAGTGTAAAGTATTTAATTTATTTTTTTAATACTAACTAATTTGTTAAATTTGTTAATTAAAATATTTTGTTAGCATATGTTAAAAATTTGTTACCAAGTTTATAAGGAGCTAGGGTGGAATGTATTATTTAAATAATTTGGAGTTTAGTGATCATATAGGTAATCTTTAAGGTACTGAAGTGTAGTATTTTAATAAGTTTGGAGTATAGTGTCAAGTAAATAAACCTCAAGCTAGTAGAATGTAATTTACTCTTAGTTTATTCTTTAACGAATATAAACTTGTTCCTCTTTTGTACAAAAGCACTTGTGAGTGATATTGAACCAGTTTATTTAAATTTGAAAAAAGATTTTAAAAACTAATTTTTTAAAAATACATTTTAAAAAATAGATAGAATTTGTTTCATAGAAAAATATTATTTTTTAATGAAAAATAATTTAAACAAACAAATAAAAACTGTTTATTTTATTAAAATATAAGCTTAAGCAACTGGTTCATTAAAATATGACACCGAGAATTACATCATTTACATTAGAATATGTTGCTTAGTTGATATTTTTATTTTCGTGCAACTCAAATATTCAGCATGAGTTTCATGGTGGTAAACGCGGACACCACTAATGTTAATCTCACAATATTTTGTTTCAAATTCAATCAAGTTCATTTTTATTTATTTTAGCTAAGAATGAAAAGTTGTTTATCTGATTTCTCATTCTTTTAAAGTGAAATAAATGTGTCTCAGCTCAGAATGAGGTACAATTTTTTTTTCCAGCAAAAACGAATATATAGTATATGAAAGGCATAAGAAATGCCAAATTACATTAATGTATAAGAATCCTAACAACCAACGGTTTTACACTATTTATGAATGTTGTTGCCGACCAAAAAAAATACACTATTTATGAAAATACCCCATAAATAAATTGTAACCCAGGATAGTTAACGAAATTATAAGGTCTTCTCTAACTAATCCTAACTAAAAGTGGGGTTAAACAACCTCATCCTATGTGGTCAAGTAAAATTGAAACAATTATACTATTAGATCCACTTGTTTAAAAAATAATTATACAATTTTTTTTAGTAACTATATACTCTTTCTATTAGTTTTACTAATTTTAATTTTTGTCCACTTTTTAGATTTGAGTTTTTTTCTTCTTCTTTTTTCCAGCAATTGTATCCAACTATCCATTATTTTTGGAAACATACTATTTTATTTGTAACAAAAGTAATATATTTTTTCAATAAAAAGAATGTTAGCCAGACTATTTTTTGTTTTAAAAAAACTTCGTTGTTCAATATATATTATTGTCTCTTTGAAGGTATATTTGTAAAAGAGCTCGAAGTGGCACCAAACTATCAGCAATTATCGACAGATAAAGGGAGTTCCAGTTGTCCAGAAAATTAATTACCAGACATGCATGGACCTTTTACGGGTGATAAAAAAATTCAGCTTGTGTGGGTGGGTATATATGTATTTGTCTAATTTTCCCTTTAGGAAGAGATCGAGCATCTAAAACCATTACTATTCCCCTAAAAACATCATTACTTTATAATTTGTGTTTAATAGTCATGGGTTTGTGTCTCTGAGATGTATAAATAAATTATAATTTTATTTTATAATTTCAACTATAATATATTAATTGATATTTATTTATTTACTATAAAGGTTCCTATTAAAACTATCACCCTTAAAAATATTTTTAAATTTTTTTAATTTAATTTTATTATTATTTTTCATTTATATGAAGAATATGATTCTTTGAATTTTTCATGTTTCTGGTCTTTTAAATTTATTTTATTAATTTAATTATTTAAAAAAATATCACATGAAAGAATTAAAAAGAAAGATAAATCTAATATTTGAAATATTAAAATAAAGATAAATAATAGAAGAGCACAACTCATATGAGAATATTATCTCACATGAGAATATGAGAATGTCTAGTAATAATTATTATATCTCTAAAAGATTAACCAAACACAATAATAAATTTATAAAAATTTTAATTATCACTAATATGATCACTATTATAATCATCGTTATCATCAACCATCACTATCACTTTTGCTGTTATGATCGACCATCATCATTGTCATTATCTTAAGTAGTTCAATAAAATTAAAACAACTATATGAAAAGTTAAACATGTTTGTTTAAATTTTTTTATACACAATTTTGAAAAATTATATGTTCTTTCTATTATTTTTTATTAATTTTAATTTTTGTCCACTTTTTAGATTTGAGTTTTTTTTCCCCCTGCAATTGTATCAAATTATCCATTCATCAAAACACACACTTTCATTTAACTCACTAAACCCTCAATTTTAATTTTGTTTCCATTTCCCTATTACCAAACCCATGCCGGCAAGAAATTCTCCCCCTTTCTACTTTCCACTTTTATTTTCGGCGATTCCAGGTTAGGCTATATACTATGCAGCATCTTCGACTTGGTGTAAGCAAAAAAGAAACTGCTAGCCAGATGTGAAAAATCAAAATTTTGAATTGAAAAATTGTTGGTGAATGTAAAAAACGAAATGGGTATTAAGGAAACGATCGAAAAGGAGGAACCATGTGAGTGATGTGACTACCAGAACCTGGAAGAACTGAGAAGGACTAGAGGAGGAACCAAAAGGTATATAAATTAGAAAAATATGTAATTTGTAAAAAATAATAGGAAGTGTATAAAATTAGTTATAAACTTGGTAATTGATTCCAGCATAGCAAACAAATTTTAATTGACTCCACTTAACCTTTTCCCGCGCCTAGCTCTTCCTTTTGGGATGTAGGTATGCAGTTGAATTAAATAGTTAGAAATTGGATATGGCAAGATTGAATTCTGGGTTGATATAGCCGCAAGAAAGTGAATGGGGCTGGCAAAGGAAAGAGACCTAACAAACGAAACTAGAAAGATAGATGCATATATGTGTGGCAATGTTGCAATAAAGTAAGATGTCATTACTACTGTGGAAAGCTGAGGGCATGTGAGTGGCAGCTATTGTCTAAGCTGGCTAGATAAATCATCGTGAGGATCTCTTATTTTTCTAGCTTCTTTAAAGCATGCATGTGCCTTGTACTATTTCCCCATTAAATTCAAAAGATAAGAGAAGAAACAGCCAGGCATAAACATAAATGCATGGCTGGCCTCTTCACAATTCTACAAAATTAATTAATTACACTCTCCTCCTCCTCCTCTTAAAAATAACAATTTATACTTAATTTAATGAATTTCAATATAAATATATTTCTTAACAATAGTGGATAAATATGAAAGTATCTCCTGATAATATTTTATCTTTTTTACAATTCTCAATGCCACCAATAATTATTTTAAAACATTTATTGCTATTTTTAATATTATAAAAGGTGAGATAAAGTTTTAAATATCTTTATTGTTTGTTGTAATATTTTTTCATCTAAATTTTTTATTTCATCTTCCAATGTTACCAAATTGATGATAGCTGTTTAAAAGTTAAAACTACCTAGCTATTAAATATGATGTGCATCCAGTGTCTATAGTGATGCCACCACATAGACACTACATGGGGAAAAAATATCTAAAATGTCCATTTACATTAATTAAGAGGAAATTTCGTACAATATATATTCATCTTTCAAGAAAGAAAAGCACAAATTTTAATTAAAATAAAATGATACATTTTCTCCTTATCCTCTAAAGCACAAGATTATTCTAATTTAATAAGGGATTTTAAGTTTGAGTTCAAGAGTATACAATTATATTAAATATTCAAAAGAAAGAAAAGTGATACACTTGCTTGAGACAAAAGAAAGTGAGGGAATTATAATTTAAGCATCTCTAAAAGAAAGAAAATATAATATACTCTATTTTTTAGATTTTGAACACATTTATATTTTAATAATGTATAGAATAGAAATTTAACAAATTTAATGGTTAAACAATGTAATATTATATTTTGATAATCATGAGTATCAATTTTTAGATCAAATAAGAATTTATATGTAATTAATTTTACAGTCAATGTTTATTTACATTAAAAGAATACATTATATGTTAAAATAAAAAATATTTTTCTTAAAAAATTACTAAACAGTGTTAAGTATGCTGAGACTTTAATTTTAAACAGAGTTAGCATACTAAACCCTATTCTTTTGAGCAAATATGGTGGAACAATACAATTAGACATTAGTGAAAAGAAATTGAAAAGAAATATTTAATTAGTATAAAAAATAGTATGTAGGAATTATAGCAGGTAAGTTAGTATTGGGTCTCTATAGAGGTTGGATTTGCAGGTACTAAAGTTAATTATGTGCAAAATGTAGTTACTAAAATTAGAATATACACAGCGCAACGAGAAAAGAGGTGCAGGTAACAACAATTTTAAGTCATAGGTTGCACCTACTCTGACGGCGCCTAGCTAGGTTCAGATTTTTTTTAAACTTTTTAGTTATATATTTGTTCTTATAATTGATAAATTGTAGTATATTACTACTTAATACTCTGTATTGTAAAGATTAGAGAAATAGAGTAGAATAGATGGAAACAAAAAAATTAAAAATTAAGGTAGGTGATTGAAGAAAAAAATGAGAAATAATAGAAGTAAGCATCCCATTTTTAAAATCAACTCTCTCCTATATCTATTAAAACAAACACACAACACATATTTTCATATCCATAAATGTATTTTCATCCCCGAAAACAAGCTGAGTGTAGTATAGAATAAGTGTAATTTAGATTCCAACAAATAGAATATTGGGGAGGAGTAAAAAAATTTTAAGTGTGATTAAATATGCATTGATAATTTGTTTCAACTAATAAAAACCTGAAACTTGTAAGAATATTATAGGATCCGAGAATTAAGAGTCTTAATTACGATAATTACCTATATATACAAGGAATTAAAAATTACAACTTTATAAATATTTTTTTAAAAAAAATCTCACATATTTATCAAATAAATTAAAAATATACTATCACACTGCACCAATACGAATACAAATTATTTTAGTTTTTGTTTTGGATTTGTAATATCTAATTTTTGTTGGTAACTTTCTTTTATTTTATGCTCCCCCTCCGCCCCCAACAACAACACACTTTTTCAAGAAGATAAAAAATGAATTGCATCTGCCACTGGATTAATACCTGCTTTCACTAAAATATTCTGAGTTCTAAAAATGAATGTGTAAAATTTGAATTATTTTGTATTGTTTTGTTTTTAGATAATTATAGGAATAATTTTGATATAATTTATTTTAAATTATAAAACTTAATTAATTTATATACAAATTAATTTAAATTGTAAATTTATTTTAAAACATGTATCCCAATATCTATTTTTTTTATTAATATTGAACTCAGTGTGTCAAATGTCTCAGTATCTCAGTATGTAAAATTAATTTTAATAGCTAGCCAGATGAAAACTATACGCATTGAACTCATAAGTTCGCTTGGAAAAAGGCAAGAAAAACGAAGCTCTTTAATAAAAATTTTGGGATGCTATCCATAAATTACTGGTATGTTTAGATGAGAAAAAAAATAAAAATACTATTTATACAACTAATAAAATAGTAGAAAACAAAGAACAAAATTAATTTCAAAACAATAAATTTAATTTTTTATTCTTATTTCCTTTTCAGTTTACCAATCATATAATTCATAATTTACTGGTTCATGCACGTAGTTTTCTTGATTATTCTGCACGGAATTCATACCCCTAGTTTTTGCGTCTCTATTTATCACATCAAATAAGATCCTTTGTACAATAAATTTCAGTTCACGTCAGTCCATCAACAGCTTAACTTGACAGAAGCTTGCTGTCAAATCAAATCAAACTTTCAAACGAACACATGACAATTATTTCGCTCCTTTCTTTTACCGAAATGTATATTTTACTTTTTAAAATATTAAAATAATATGATTCATTTTTTACATAATCATAATTGATTATATATTTATTATATATAATAAGTTTATTAAATTTTAAAATAATTTAAATCATGATTTATAATTCAACGATGATATAAAATTATTTTACAATAATTTATACACACTAAATTTTACATACAAAATACATTTTGTATAAGAAAGTCAACTTTGATTTTGTGAAACCAATTCTGATAATTTTTCACCATTAACAAATTTTCTAACCTTTTTAACAATTGTAAAATATAAAATTAAAGCAAAATTTACTTTCACAAAATTGATTTAATTATACAAATATTTTTTATAGCTCTATTATTTAGTAAATTTAAAAGAAAATGCTCCATTTTAATAAATAAAAGCCCAATTTTTCCTCTATGTTTTTCTTCATGGAAATAACAATAATAATAATGAAGATGATGATAAAGGAAAATTATGATAATTAATTAGATGATTAAAATAATCAAATCCTTACGTTTTTTATATTACAAAATAAAAAATGTTTTACTTTTAAAGATGATAAATTATTAGAAAGAAAGAAAAATGTACATATAAATTATGATAGACCATGATTTGATAAATTAAAAGAGGTAAAAAAAAGTTATTTATGATACATGACTGTGCACGTATCATTGTCATATATATAATCAAATAACTAAATATATTCTTATAAGTCATTTAATATTTAGAAGTTAGTTTATTATGTAAATCAACTAGTTTACAAACATTTAGCTTTTTAAGTTAGTTTTATACGACATAAAATTTAAACCATTCAATCTTCATGATTTCTTGGTTGTATTAATTACACTAAATCTGGGAGGGATAATAAACTTGTACATTATAAATTGAGTTGGATATGGTTAGTGTAATTTTGGTCTAACTTGTTACTAATTTTGCTCCACAGCTCCACCGATGCACCCTAGCTAGTTTTTTTATGCTTTTATTATTTAATTAGTTATACGTCCTTCCCGTCTTTAACTAATTAAAGGGGCATATTCTATCAAAACGTGAAGATAAACTCTTAAAAGACATGATATATGAAGGTGGTTAGGAAGAGGGTTTTCGGCATATGAATCAAGAAACAGTTTTTTATTAGAGAGCACTCCATGTACTATAAATATTCCTTGTTGCCCCCATATAGATATATATACCTGCCTAGCCACCTACCCCATTGGTTGGAATTTTCACAACATTTAAGAGTTTTAATTTAATTATTGACTTCTATTAGTTGTAAAAAATATCAAAATAAATCTTATATTTTTTAATAAAGTCTTTTTTATCAATAAATATTAGCAATTAGTTTTATTAAAATATTAGTGAGAGATGTGAATCTATATTTCTTCCTCGTTCTTCTTCTTTCAATATAAGCATCTCTCCAATTAATCTTATAATTTATCTTTTAATAAAATCTTATCTATACATACAACTAAAAAATGATCGACACAATTAAGGAATTCAATTACCTTTCTACTACTAGAACATGATTGTGTTGATTCCTCTTCTTAGCCAACTTGAAAACTTATGTAATATCCCAAAGCTCCGTTGAACTTACATTAAACTATACTATTTAATTTTAAATAAAACTTTCGCTTATTTATTTATAAAAATGAACGTATTTTTTATTATTTTTAAATGACATTTATAACATACATCAGTCATAGAACAAATTTAAAGTACATCTATAATAATTATAATACTGCATAAAGTGTATTTTAAAATAAACATTTAATATTTTGAAAATACAAAGTATTTAATACTTATCATACAAAGGAAATAAGAGAATTAGGAAACAAAATCATATTTAGAATTATTCTCTTTTAATCATTTATATTACTTATTATATTTATATATATTTTTTCTTTTTGAGGTGTTAATTAGAAATTAGGATCTACCAATCTTTTTCTTACTTCATTGAAGTATAACTCTTTTAGTAGCTTTGAGGAGAAAGGGACATTTGTGGAAGTTATAAAAAATAATGTCAATCAAACACAAAGAACAATATTGACTCGATTTTGAAAAGTAAGAAAACAAATTTAACTTTTTAATAATAAAAGAATTAAATTGAACAAATTAAATAAAAAGAGAAACTAAAAGAATAATTTAGGTTAATTTAATACTACTCCAAAAACAAATTAACTCAACTTATAAAAAGAGAGGATATGCAAATTTATGACACATGTTATTAACAACTAAATGATTATTAGATTTGATATGCTAATGTTAAAATTTGAGTTTTAATCTAATTCAATTCTAAAAATTTAACTTATAAGATAAAAATGTTCACCTTCTTAATTATATTATTAATCGATGTGTGAAATATCTATTACACACTCTTATGTGTGAGAGTTTGACATCTTGAGATAATAAAATCTACAGAACTAGATTAAGTAGTCGAATAACAATTTGATGGTAAGTAACTTAATAGGTCCAACAACAGTCATTACTATAGAATATAATATCATTTTAAAATTTGAATTTAAGCTTAAATCAATTTCATAAAACTAATCTTTAAGATGAGACTTGTAATGTCTCTGCTGACAAGAATGAACTAATAGTAGACCTAATTTTTTTTTAATGAAATGCTAAAATAAATTAAATAATTCAGTAAACCAGAAGTTTCCACAACTTGAATAATTGCTACACTCTTCTCGTGTATTACAGTATAATATAAGGATTATTGACGGGAGATGATTTAGTTAATAAAAGTCCAAACCATTCATGTGTACTTGGAATGAAGTATTCTTCCGTTCCTTTAGACTAATTTGTACTAAAAATAAAATAATACAGTGATCAATAATTCTTATATACGAATAACAACTTTTACAAATCCACAAACTAATAATTAAACTGTCAAAAGTCAAGAAAAACCTTTCAATAACCACTCGCAGAATTTAAATTTTGAGTTCACTTGTATTTTTTTTTCTCACATGCATTCTTTCTAAAAGAAAATTAATTTTATTTGATGTATTAATGGATATTAAATATGACTATTTTTTTCAACAAAAAATTGTTCATTAATTATGTAATAAAGACTAATATCTGTCGTTAGACTCAATTTTGATTAGATCTATTCTAATTTTCATTAATTACCCAACTTTTACTATGTATCCACTTTCGGCCAATTAGCCGCACGTTGTTGGATCTTCTCGAGACATCTTTGTTTTCACAAATTAAATTTCCTAATTCTCCTATTCTAGTCATGGCTCCGTACAATTGGCTTGTTACTTAATGTTTTTTCTTTTGTCTTTTAACTCTATTAATTCCTACATACGATTTTCTTTGAACAGTCTCTCCGTAAGAGGTAACCTGTTCCTCCTTGATCCTCACTGCATTGCAACCATTGTTCTCAACAGTAACAACCCTTGTAACTGTCAATATCACCACAGCATGAGCGAAAAAAAAGTTACCATCGGCCAGAGAATTAAGTACTAATTCTTTAACATATTAATATTTGTTTTAAAAAATTAATCTCTCTAAACAAATATTTTTTAAATGTACATTGACCATGATTTATAAATTAAAATTCTAATTATATACTTAAAAAAATAAAATTATTTATTAATCATATTAGATTGTATTGATAAAAAGTGTTATCTTTGTGACATGATAATGTGTTGATAAGTCCAGAGCTAATAGGATATTTTGGCCCCTATCCCATCCCTGAAATGTGCCGCTTTATATTATATGATATCACTTCATGCGATGCTCCAAAACTTTCACAAACTGAGCCAATTAAATTTATGTGCATAGTACAATTATGGACCATTATCTAACGATTTTTAGCGAGTAGGGTAGTTTCACGCCCTAAGGTACTAACCTACCTCTGTTTGGTTTCCGCACATGATAGAGGGATGGCTACAATTTAGATCATTTGGATTTTTCTTTTTTATATTATGATTTTTACATACGGAATTGAATTTTGATTGAAATTGTACATTATGATGATGATGATATGTGTAATATGGGTTAGGACAAAGAGCAAGTTGTGATTAGAAACTTAAGCTTAATCCGGATTAAAGTTTGTCAACGAAATTAGTTGTGGCCGTTGTTTCCTACAACGATTGATGGTGATGCGAAACTAGATTCATAGCCAATGGTTTGTGTATGAGGCCAAAAAATAAGACTATTGATGGTTTGTATTAGGGGTATCTCTTGCAATCATGGTTGAAGGGATGCATAAGATTGAACCTCCCCTTTCATTTGAAACAGGAGAAAACTTTGTTTGTAACGCCAAAAAAATCATTTCATATAAAGTACAAGTCACGTTGCTGTCACTTTGATGCAACTATTGAGGGAAAAAAACAAAATAAATTATACGTACGAGAGATTATAACTTTTTAATCATCTAATTATTGTTGTATCTTATCAATCCTGCAAATGTTGAAAACATTTCAAACGACTTAAATTGCCCCAGCTGTCATCAACCTTATCTAGGTGCATTCCATTGATGTAAAGGGCTATTGAAATCGACAATAATAATGTAACAAGTTGAATGAAGTATCCTTTGTATACTTTGGCTTCTTACTTAGATAAGATATTTTGGCCTATACGACTTAAAATCACATTGACAACGTTAGTTTGGATATTGGAGATATTGCATTGTTTATAATAATGCAAGTGCTATAAAAAAAATTACATCATTAATTAAAAATATCATGGATAATTTTATCGCAATGTTGGGCATTGAAATGTGAAATAGTAGTACTAAAATTATGATATGTCCAATAAGAGAATTGAGTTACTGCTGCATGCATGCTTTGAATTTGGCAACTAAAAACTTTCTTAGTATTCATTCATTCATATGAAACGATTACTTCGAGTGTTCTGTTGGGGTTTGTGTTAGGAATTGTTCCCTTGAAACAGTATCTTATGTTTCTGAGATGCCAAGCACTGGCCCTAGCATGTGGCACTTTTCTTTTTTGGGGGTCAGGGATTTGACCCTATGGGATTCGATCCTAGTAACTATATATTAAGTTATTAACTACATAGGTCCTAAAATGGACCCGATCCCATTTGATAGTTTTTTTAATAACTCCTCACTGTTTAATTTGAACATGTGAAGTTATGAGTGAACCAAGGCCTGACAGCTTCGGAAAAAGAAGGGAAGAATGGTAGCCCCCCTCTCTTATTACTATCTACAAAATTCATTTTATTTGTTGAAGTGCGCGTATAATTGTTGGATACCCAACTAGAATCAATTAGACACCTATGAGCAAGACATAGAAAAAAAAGGAAAATATAGGTATGATAAAAAATATTATTAGGTAATTTAGAACTCTTCTATGACATGCATTTAGGTTTTTTAATTTGTGAAAAAAAATTATCACCACTTGTTTACATGTGTGTCATGTGGAGACTAATTTTAAACATATAATCTATGATCACATAATAATTTCTTGTATAATAACTTATATGACGTAATAAGATGAGATGTGAGATAAATGATGGATGTTAGTGAAATGTATAAAATGTTGAAATATCAAAATATCATTTTTGGTATTATTATTTGCAAAAATTATGTATGCATAAATTTTAGCAGTTAAAGAACATTTTGAATGTACAAGTATATTTTTCCTAAATATCATGTTTTAGTAGAGAAAATATTTTATGTATTCACCTTATAAATAAAATTTTACAGGCTAATCAACCATAAAACAAAAGAATTTTGAATATGTACATTAAATTTGTTTTTTTATAATAATTATATTAAAAATCATATTTATCTTTTTTAATTACAATGTATTTTTTTTAGATTGGATTACATAGAAATTAAGCTCTTTAATTTTGAGCATAAATAATGAAAAATATTTTATTTTTTTCCTTTCCTTGTCATATATCATAAGTGTCTCCATACTCATCAAGTTAGAGATTAATTATTTTTGCATTTGTTGGTCTAAAATAATTTTTTACATACCAGAAAAATTGAACATGAATTTTTTTATTAAATAAATCATTTTATCATATGTGAATACAACAAAATCTTATAATATTGTGTCAAATTAATCTTATGTGCTATGAAAATTCTTTTGTTATTATAAAATAAATTAAAGTAAAAAAGATTATTTTTAAATTTTAAGTGTAGATAAATAAATGGCTCTTTTTTATTAAAAATTTTAAATTCAAATTCAAATTCAATCGTCCAGGTCTTACTAGTAAAAAAAGTATAATAGATAAATCCCATTTAATTATTCAGCGGTATTATACTTTACAAAAGAAAGTAGCACAAAATGTACGAAATGACAACGTATATCAATACCTTTTTTTTTTCAAATAAATCTTAATTAAAAAATTAAATTGTAACAAGATTTGAAAAAATAAAAAAGGTTCCTAAAACTATATGAAAAGTAATCCATGCTAGTTTCCTTTAATTATTTAAAGGGAAATATCTCATCTGTCATTCATTCCTTGTCTCCCATTTTGCCACCCTTCAGGTTATGGGTTAAACATTTTTGTGCTGTGCTTTTAAGCGTTATGCCCATTTTCTCGTTAAAGAAAAACATTGACAAAAATCATGTGTATCTGTGGGTGTACGAAATTTACTTAGGCCAAACATTTCGTTGTCTTCTCAAAGGACATAAACCAAACATTTTCTATTTTTCTTTTTTCAGTTCAATCAAAATTATTCTTTTGAATCTTTTCAGAACCGAAAAAAAAAAAACTATTTTTCGGCACTATATTAGTATTGCTGATGTCGATACATATCTTTAACCTTTTCGGCTGCTTTTGTTCACAAGAAACCTATTTTTTTTTTGTCGGTGCATTTGTCTAAAAAACTCTTTTCGTTTTGTTTTGGAAAATCGCCATAAAATATTTGTCACGACTCAAAAACTTTTTTAAAAATACTACCCCTTTATTTTTGTTTTCTTCTATACTTTCATGATCAGTTTCTTATATGAAATTCTGTATTTTTTTGTTACAAGACCAACTACTTGAAACCCTACTACAGCAAAGAAAATTCTTACATACTTCTATCGTATGAACCGATCATAAGAAAGGATATGAAAATTAATTATGAGCACTTCAAATTTGAAGATAGCATTATTACTAAGACGAATTTTATCCTTGTTTTTTTTTGTTACAAGGGTCTGTATGTTTTAAAAATAACTAAATTTGATTTTGATAAAATTAATTTTGAACCATTAGATGTAATTAAATATATGTTTAGATTATCTCAGCTATAATTTATATTAATATGTGTATTTTTATTGAAAAGTATAAGAATTAATTTTCAAAGGCCAAAGCAAACAAGAGTAATACAAATTGCGTTTAGGAATAATTTAGAAACTTGGTGAACATCCCTTTTCAATTTGTTTTCCAAAAAATGCACTCTCCTATTTACTTTGAAAATGAGAGTGGATAAGAAAGAAAGGGGAGTCGATATAGCAAGTCCCAAAAACGTTGTCCAGGCCCAGAAAGTATCGTTGACCCAACAAGATTAATCAGGCGTATCCCATGGGCCTATGTGTGAAGTTAGTTAGTTTATTTATTTTGTTATAAATATCATTAATTTTTTTTAAAATTCAATACACAATATAACAATAATTTCCTCCAAAAATGATGGTTACCAAACTTGCATTAATTCTTTGATAAAAAAATTGCATTAATTCTGGTGCAAGATCCTTTGAAGTATCAATGCTAACTAATCTATATGAGAAAAAAGAAGTGGTTAAAATGTGATGCCTTGTCAAAATAATAAGAGAAGAGAATAAAAGAACGTAATCAATGTGTAGATGACTTTTCTGAGTTTTGAAATGGGTTTTCTTCCATCTGATTTGTTCTCTGCAAGTCTATATCCTTGGCCATACATGAATAGTAGAATTAATAAACTAGAGCTTATTATTTATTTATTTATTTATTTATCCTCGCGGCTTGTTTTTTATTATTGAGTTATAAAATAGAATACGGACCCACTTAGTCAATGCATTATTTTTTACTGCACTTGGTCGATGTATGTGTGTGTATCTGTGCACATAGCTAATTAGTGCATTCGTTTTAAAAATCAGCCAACTAGTGCTTTGATGATAATGGATAGTAATAAATTGAAAGTTAAGAGCTTTTGTTAAAAAAATTACTAACATACATGAAACACACAAAAAACTATGCTTTGTGCCCCACTATCTCCCTTTATACCGGAATAGAAATTGTTAATCTTTTTTTTTTTTTTTGGACTTCGGGGAGGAAATGTTGTTCGCATGTTTGACAACTGAATAAAATTCAAAGGTCAAAAGAAAATTCAAAGGCTACAAAGTTACACCAAGTCCAAATAAATCAGGAAGGAATAGAAATAGCTCGAAAAACCTAAACAAAGAGTAGTACAAAACAGAATAGACAAGTACACATAAGTTTAAGAAAAAAACCATGCACTAAAAGTATAGAATAATTTTGTACTTTGGTGTAATTACAAATTATAATATATGATAAGTTTATTAATTTTTGTAATAATTATATTTAAAATTACACTAATAATTGATCTGTGATTGAATGATAACGTAAAATTATTTTATATTGTTAAATGCACATACCTTAAACTCCAAAAGTTTTTGGATGTGAAAACTTAAAAGTTACATGATTTTTATAAAGTTTAAAAATTCATTTCTTTAAAAAGGAGTAGGTCCATGGATTGGCCTCCAGCTTGAATATATGGTTAGGTTGATTCAGCAAATTTCTTACTGGTAATCAAATCTTAAGAAACGAGTATGTCCATGGTAGGCTTCCCTTCTCCATAGAAGAAAATGAAATGATGTTGTTGTCAGAAATAATAATGAAGAATTAAATTAATTGAATTTGTCCAATAGAGGTCATTAAAAAGATTGCATAAGTAAATATATAACCTAAAAAAAGTGGACTAATCCATTCAATCAACTTAATCCAGCCTGATCCAAAAATGTATTCACCCGCATGGAACTAAGCCGAATGGCCCATGCTAGCTTGAATTTGACAACCCTAGCAAAAAGCTCCATTTGAGCTGAAGACCCGTTTACTATATTGTGACTAGCTCCACCAGGACTGGGACTATATTTCCACAACTAGAAGAATTTGTAATCCAACCCAAGTTTAATACAGTGGCCTTTATTTAACCTCAAATTAAGGTGGAGACAATTCCAAATTTGGTGCACGATATTTTTTGTTGTAAAATGATCCTGTTGAGGTTAAAACCTATGTCTTCATACACACTAGGCCAACTTGAGTGATTATGACTCTTTTTACAACACTTAGAAAAAAAAAAAACTAAATGCTAGTAAAAATTTTAAAAATAAAAAATTAAACTATTTAGTATGTGTTTGAATTTCCAGTTTCAATCTCCGTTTTCAAGAAGCATCATCTTGTTTGCTTCTGCCATGAAAATATATTGGACTTCGTGTCACCACATAAAATAAACACGCTCTTACTCAATTGAAGATTGTTTGTCAATAAGTTCTTTTGAGAGTTCTATCAATCGAGAGGAAAAGTTATTTTTGTAGCTGTTGTAGCCGAAAAGAACAATTCAAAACTCAAACCCATGACTTTTACTCAAAGTTTTAAACAAATATGAGTATACTTCCTTTGGTTTCTATTATAAACAAAAGTTAACTAATTTTATTTTATTTAATAGGATTATCTATAAAATATCTTTCATTTAACAGGACTATAAACTTATGTTAATATCAAATTTCAATGAAGAATAATTTAAAAAAAAAAGCTTATTTTAATTTTGAGATTAACATAATTTAATGAAATTAACTAATTTCTTAATAAGTGTAAAATCATTTTTTATATTAATCTACAAATAAGACCAAAATTTTAGATGTCAAATTCATACGGGGCAATAATAGCACTTAATATAAACTAAAATTTGCAGCTGCCGTATACCTTTATGTATTACATGGGAATGCAAATGGACAAAGTTCTTTTGAAGCACCAAAGGTATGAGTGAAATTCCTCCTATCATAAACGACCAAAAATATTAAGGAAATTGACCCTACAGTGAAGTTACCAACATTCTAAATGAAAGGACTACAGTTTAAGTATGCAGAAAATCAAGTGTGTTCAGAGAATGCAAGAAATTATTTCTCTTGTTGATAAATGTATACATGACAAAGAACTTCAAAAATGTAAAGAGGCAATGAATCAGTCACCCATAACATACGACAATAGGTAACAACAACAAAAAATTACTAAAATACAACGTATACCATTCTTGTAAAGTAGCTAGACAGTAAATACAATAAATGCACTAAAATCAAGGAAATGTGCTGCAGAATCCAGACTCCAGATATAGTCACACCTAAATGTTTGCTGTAAAATTCTTAACTAGAAGCTCATTTGTAGGTTCCCATACCGACACCAGTCTCGCCGCCAGCATAAGGTTGGAAGCTTTCCCTTGCCCTTGAGTAGTTGATATAGTAGAATTCAGAGATTATGGCAGTGAAGAAAACAAAAGCAGCACCGGCAGCAAAGACTCCCTTCCTAACTGTTTCGCAAGACGGAGGATTCTCCCCGAAGATGGTCCTGTACTTGGTGTGATAGGCATTTTCCACTGATCCAGCCAACAAGCACACCTCAGCTATGATGAAAAACACCCTGAAGGAGAAAGTTGCAAAACAAATTTTATCAGTTAAAATGTTCAATACCAAAAGTTTATCATGGTGTATCATGTATGGAAATTAAATGAAGTTAATCAGCTTTGCAAGATATAAAAATGTCTGAATATTCTACAGTTAGTTAAGTGTTAAGACTTGATATCACTATAGGTAATTCTGCGAAGAATAATAATATACCAGCAGATTATGAAAAGAACAACTGCACAGGCCCTTGAGCCTCCAGGGTTAAGAGGCTTCCCGCAACAGAAGCATCGACTTGCCACCATTATCAGGACTTGACTAACCAAGAGAAACAAAAATGCTCCAACACCATAGCCAGTTGCTATATCAGAGTTATAGACACAGTAATTATAATTCTTTTCATTGTCCGTCACAACACTAGCCTGCCAAAATTAAACAAAGATAAATATTCTGTTAAGGAGGAGGTAAAAAGGTAAAACCTAAAAATTTGATTGCATTATATTTATATAATGGTCACTTATAAGTCATTAGGAGTGAACTACTGGTGAGGGGTTTTGAAAATTTAGAAGAGATTATAGGTTCAAACCTCAATGCCAAAAATGCAGCAAGGAGTAAAAAACCATTTTATTCCTTCGACCTTGAATTATGATTATACATTTCCTAACTCTAAAAACTGGATTACCATTACATTTTCACAAGCACTTGGTGATTGTTTTTGAAAAAGAACCTTGACTGCTTAGTTCTATAAGAACTCATAAGTTGCCTATCCATTAGGGAAACACCTGCGTTGGCTAAGTAGTCATAACTCATAAATTCACAAGCGGCAACTACAAAATCTAAAGCTCAGGTGTGGCACACATGGCACCTTTGAAGAAAACATTAAACAGATTGACAATTTTTCGTTGTTGAACTTCAATGAAAGAATTATTAGCATAAATTTGATACATGAGAAGGTTAAAAAGAAGGAGAAAAAGGAGACATCTGAGGCTTCACATAACAGAACATTTCTTCTTGTATACAAACAGGACTGTAAAATGTATATACAGATCTGGAGTTATATTAACAGACATAACCAAAGAAATCACAAACCTATGACATCAATGCCGAACTTCTTCACCCAAGTGAGAAAAAGTTCAAGATCTGTCATGTCTTGGAATGCAAACAACCAAGGAAAAAAGTCACAGAAACACAAAAAGATTGCAGATATTTTAATTTTGTAAACTTCATCCAATATCACATTCACAACGAGTTTGAAGAAAGACTACATTTTCAACAGTAAACAGATCTGGGTATGCCCACATCAGAACAAACTGGGAACTCAATAAAATGAACAAAAAAAAAAAAGGCACCCAACATCAAATTTTCAAACTTTAATTCATAAAAAGAAACGTAAAAGATTAAAGATTCAAGCTTTGCCCATATTTTCTCATTTCATCAACAATCAAGAAAGAGAAAAAAGAAGATTTTTTTATCCAGCAATGGTCAATTGATCACATGATTCTTGTCAAACCCAGATTTTTCTTTTGGATTTAGAGAGAAAGAAAGAGTGAATTGAAATGAGAAAACTCACGGTGCTTCTTCTCTGCTCAGCAGCCACGGCAAGTCCAAAAGCAATCAAATCAAAAACGAAGACAGTGATGAGTAAAAGCTTTGAAGCCATGGTTGAGAGTGGAGAATGTTGCAGAGAACAGAACAATGCTGGATTTATTCACTCTCTTTCTCTGTGTTTGTGTTGTGTTCTGTAGTGTCTTCACTGCTCTTTGCAACTATAAAAGCAAGCTGGATTCCCGACTGTGCAAGTTAAGCAGCAATAAATCACCAAAAAAAAAAATGTAAAAAGGAAAGATGCTTAAACTTTAAAAAAATTGCGTTGAAAACAATAGAATAGGAATAGAAAAGGACGTGGCATCGGTTGACTAATATATGAAAATTGGTATTTTACCTGCTAATACAAAGATTACTTACCAAACTAGAATGATAGTGTAAGGTGGTAACATAAGCGAGTTGTTTATGTGTAGTTATAATCACAATGTGTTACATAATTAAAAAGATAAAATAGAATGAATGAATTGATGCGTACCTAATCCAAATTTAATTAGAATATATTAAAAGTGTAAATATATATTTCTTCTATCATCATCTAATTATAAATTATTACATCTGATATAATTATTTTTTGTAATGATATATTTGATAGGAACTAAAGAAAATAAAGAAAAAAGAATACAGATAATGATAATTTTTTTATTTGCATCAAGAGAAACAAAGAAAAAATCGAATTATAAAAAGAAAAAAATATTTCTTTTTCCAATTCAAATTTTAATTTTTTTTCTTTTGATTTTGTTTTCCTCATTCCCAACATAGCGTTGAGAATGTATGATATAATTGTTCATCTTTATAATAATTATATTAAAATTTATAACAAATGTGGTTTTTAATTAGTTGAATGTATATAACTTTTTAGAATGATAGTATATAAAATATATATATATATATATATATATATATATATTTAATTATAATGAATTAAAATGTTCTTTTTCATATTTTTATTCGGTCACATTAACATATTATATGGTATGTTGACTCTTATAATGATCAATTACAAAATTATGCCTTAATTAATTGACAATATAAATTTATATAATAATATATAAAATTAAAATTTATGTTATTATTATTATTTTAATTTATATATGGAAGTAAAACTTGAAAACATGTAAACTCAGCAGGTGGTCTAATGATGAATTTTTTTTATAATATGTATAAGGATTTAAGTTCTATCCTCACTTATTATATATAAAAAATCTTAGGAACATGATAAATTTGATGATCCCATTTCAAGGACAAATGAATTTTCGATTAATGAATTGTCAAAGTAAAATAAATTTATTAAGAAATATTTCAAAGTTGTTCTTGTTATAATTGTTAATTGTCATTGAATAATTAAAGTGTAATAAATAACATCAGAATGGCCTATTTGTATGTTGGTACCCTTGAATCAGGTTTGGTGGGAGAGTCGGTGAGAAACCGACGGTTGTTGAAGAATTGAAGAAGGGGTAGTATGGTAATTTAGCGGACACGTGAGGGTGATGGAATTGTTGTCGGTGAGGGCATAATCGGAAGAAAATTACGTAACAGTAAAGGAACAAAGGAAAGGATGGAAGGACAATTGATCAGAAATAGATGATTCTATTCTACGACACAAAACAAACTTAATCAGCTTTTTTTTTTAAAAAAAAAAATCTGTCTGTATTCCATCGATGAAAAGAAAAAAAAAAAAGAAACAAATCACCATTGTTCAATTTATTTTAGAAAAATAACTATTCATTTTTATCAATGTCTTGACAAGCCATTATTTCCTAAAAATAACCATTTCTATATAGATGCTATCAGACCACACAGCTTAGAATTAGATGGCAGAACCTTTCTTGCATTTTCAGTCTTTTCCTTTGTTGTTGGTTAAATACTTGAATTCTTATATTTTTTATATTTTAAGCACAATAAAATTATGAGCATTTGTAGCGTCGCCACTATTTTTTAATTAATTGTACCTGATAACGAAATCAGTTTATGGTTAAAATAAAACCAACCAAATGCGTAAATCAACTAATATATGATTATTTTAATTTAATTAAAAATCTTAAATTTAAGTCTGATTTATGTAATTACCTTAAATATTTAGAAAGAAAGTTTTATTATTTATATTAATCTACCTGATTCAGCCATGAATCTCACAAAGAAATTGTGTTATCTAGACCAAAAATTAAAATGATGATCCAATTTTTTAACTCATTATAAAAACAAGCTGCATAGACACATGGCTAGGAGTTGTGATGAACTTTTGTTAATTTTTAAGTTTACGAAGTGAATATAATAGTGCTCCCCATTACAACCTTTCTCGAAAACGAAGACTTTTATATCATTTTTTGGAAAATTTGTTTTAGATTGTCCCGGCCTCTTCCCCTCTAATGGATCTTTCGCAAAGTCAAGATTCAAACAATTGATTCTACACTCATAATTAAAGGTAGATTATGCTTTTAGTTTTGCTTCTTATATATTTTATTAATTTTACAGGGTTTGAAAATATAATCAAGAGTAGAGATTTAGCTTCCTTTCTCCGGTCATTTGCTGTTAGGAAGAAAACAATTATCCAAAGTAATTACCTAGAAAACTACCATAAATGACTAAAAGGAGATAAATTGAACATTCATATTTTTCATTGATAATGATTCAGTGCAACAATAACTATTTAAATATAACATAATTGGAGCATTAATTTCAGAGAAGTATCAAATAACATAGTATAGAGAAGTAACAATTGAGGTCCAATTGAAATGCATGGCTCATCCCTCTATCATTTACCTTGTGTGTTTACACACACTCCAAGTTAGAAGACTGTGTATATATAGCACTGATTATATACAGACAATCTCATGACTTCTCCCACGCAGCTCCTATGGAGTTGTAATAATCACCCAAGAAATGCCATTACAAGATACCCATAATAGCAATTAATGGAGAGTTAAAGGCTGGGACGACTGTTACAAAGCAGGAAGGGATACCCTAGGATTAAAAAGATAGATTACGCTTGTCTCAACTGAATGCTTCTGAACTATATCTGCTAAACCCTAGATACAATCTAGTTTCAGTAACAATTCCTTTTATCAATTAGCTCCACCTATATAACATCAATATGTATTTGTATGAATAAGATCATCTAAATTAGAAAATCTTATAGATGTTCTTCAATTTGAGGTGATCCTCGATGGATGACTCTCATAATTATATTTGTAGAGATTCCAATGATACGAGAGTATAGAGAAAACGAGTGTGTTAGTGTTCCTGAGTCCTTAGGAGGCTTCTCTCTCACACATACACACATATAGGAACCACATAGCCAAGTATGCATGAATGCTTGATCGTCCTGTTTTACTTATTACCTTCAGCATAATAAATCTGGGGTAAGTGAAGGTGCTAGTTTTATCATGCGTATTTCTTTAATGTAGATGTAATGTAATGCATACACGTGCTCGTGTATGGTGTTTTTTTTTTTCTTTTTGATAGGCACTCGTGTTTAAGGTATAGTGTATAGTGACAAAATTATCCCACTCCAGGCACAGCTAAGCACTGTTCGGTTTTCAGCTAACGTTTTCGTGATCTTGTCTCACACTTGCACATCATCGTCATATTTTTATTGCTATTTATTTATGTCGGTGGAGCATCCATTTTTCACCTTTTGGTTCTTCCATCCCTATTTATGTCGTTGTAATAGTATGGACAGTGATTATTTTTCTCCTTTTTGGTTCTGTCATCCCTTTGCATGTCACAAACATTTCTCTTTCTCATCAATTCAGAACAATGCTAAAGCAATTAGCAATTTAACATTCATTGGATGCCACCAAGGGGTAAAATGAACAAAAAATAACTCATTGGTATAACGAATATTTGCAATAGAATATCAGCATGAAATAATATGAAAGTCATACACAACCAAACATTACAACTTTCATGAATACAAGGAAACAGGTTTTTTTTTTTGGCATCATATGACATTAAACAAGTTAAGCCTCGTATAAAAAGTTCCAACATGGAAAATTTATTACCTGTGAAAGCCTTCCTTAGGATACACCATATTCAGATAATTTACATCATGGATCTCTAACGTAACAAGCAACTCCCCATCTCATGGCTTTGTTATTTCGTGTGTCAAGCAGGAAACTATCTACAATCTTCCACATGACTTCCATATGTGTGTTCAAAACAAGAAATAATTCAATGTGCCAAACACTTTCTGTTGAGCAAAAGAATGGACGAAGTAAACTCTTTGAAATGTTGAAAAACCAAAAGCATGGAAAAGAGAACTGATAGCTTATCAAAACACTTCAGAAGATTATTATGAACCAATTTGCACAAAATCAATCCACCAGGGTGCTTTGCTTCAGCTCTTTCTTCCAAAGAATAGAAGCTTACGAAATCCTTTTGCTGGTTTTGAATTGTCCTCATCAGTGTTCCATTTCTTCCTGGAGTGGACTGATTCTGGCATCATCACTTGGTTATTGGGTGGAGGGGTAGTAGAAATTTGTTTCTCAGTGACTTGAGGCAAGATAGCATTATTCTCGTGTATTTCTTGATTAACATTTGAGTTCACAGCA
Source organism: Glycine max (assembly GCF_000004515.6). Lineage (NCBI taxonomy): Eukaryota > Viridiplantae > Streptophyta > Magnoliopsida > Fabales > Fabaceae > Glycine > Glycine max. Next base: position 37,485,366 of record NC_038249.2, read on the forward strand.
GAAACTGTGAGGGGTTTGCTAGGTAATGCAGCTGTAGGATTTGTGATCACATCAGTAATATGTTGAGGTTTGCTATCACCAGGAAGTGAAGATAACTTGTTTGACACTTCTTCACCTCTGGGCTGATTTCCTCCCAACGCAAGATTGTGATTCGGCAAAGATGGATCGGCATGAAGCTGGCCAACATTTGCGTGCACATGCTCTCTTTCTGAAATCAAAGATGTCGCATCTTTCTCTGATGACGTCTTGGATAGCTCTCCATTGTCTTTCAAACCAAGATTACTGTTATTTGTTTCAACAGACTGTGTGGCGCCAGAGTTCCTTGGCAATGCTACTGAGATTTCTATTTCATTCTTAGCCTGGCCATTAGTGGCTCCTAGAACCTCCCCATTTGTTTTCTTCGCGTCTTCTTTAAGACTTGAAGATTTGACTTCTTTTGGGTCCTGTTTCTTTTCTGTGCTTGTAGTCTTCTGCAAAGGTACACCATTTGCCTTCAAGGTTGGTTTCTTGGTTGGACCTGATTTTGCTGGACTTGGTGAAACCTTCGACTGACTTACTCGGGCAGTTGCAAGACGTTCAATGGTGGAATTCCTGATGACTGGTTTTTGCAATTTCTTGGTCTCCTCATTGGATGGATGTATCTTAGGATTCTCTTTCTTTGCAGAAGTCAAGGAAGTCTTAGTTCCAGTTCCAGTCTTCTTAGAGGCACTTCTTTCAGCAATTCTTTTCTGCCGCTGAATCATCAATTCCTCCTTTTTCTTTCTATTTTCCTCTTCCTATAAATAAAAGAGGGCAATAAAAGTGAACAAATAAAAAATTAGTAAAAGAATGAGCTACTCCAATAACTCATGATGTTACAACTAAGATCTTTAGAAAATATTAAGAGAAGTAAAATCCCCATCCCACATTTATTTTATTTTTGGACATCCCATCCAATATATATTAACAATAGAAATTGATACTTTTTTCTAAACCATACAATGAAAGAACTATCCATGTGTATTTGGCGCAACCTAAAGTGTTGTTTTCTGAGCCATATAATGATATAATCAAAGAATTGAACAAGAAATTTCTACTTTGTGAAAATAAACAGGCAGCAGTTATGTTCAATGAAATTTCACAACAATTGAAAACTCACTTGCAGTTGGATTTATCAACTGATGGCCCTCTAGTAAGTGGGGGCACACATTCCAATCCAAACTAAACTTCAAAATGATTGAAAACTTACAGTTTGATTCAAAATGAAACATCTACAGTTATTAAAATCCCTTGCAGTTTGATTTATGAATGTGGGGGAGCCCAAATGAATTCACTTAAGGTGACAATTATGCATCTCAAAAAAGAATCCTATCATATATGGTTGGTTCTGGATCTAAAAAAAGCTATTATGGATCCCAAAAAAGAAGCAATGTTTAATATATTCCTTTTTCTTTCACTTAACCTTTCAAGGAAATTGCTAGAGCCAAGACAGTTTACCTTCTCAGATTTGCTCTTAGTAACTCTAGTTTTGCTTCCAGGGGATGCTTTGCTTCTTGACGTGATATTAGATTTGCTTTTCCCAAGAGATGCATTTAGAGCCTTAGGCTTTGCCTCTTTACTGGAAACTTTCCCATTTTTCACTCCAGGAGTTTTTGTATCGGTACCCTCAAGATTAGATGAATGATTTTTATCTGTTTCAACTTCAGATAGCTTTCTATTAGCTTCATTTGAAGAAATGTTATTATCATAATCCATTTCCATGCTCCAGGGTGCCAGACTTTGCTCTAAAGTAGAATCACGGTCAAGAACCATGAAGAGATCATCAGGCTCATGGGAATTTAAGGTTTCATTCTTATTGTGTGAACCTTCTTGTGTGCTATTCATGAATTCAGTAGCCCCAACAATGTCTGAAACCAAACTAAGATCAGCTGCTGACTGAGAATTGAATTGATCTTCTGATGATCGAGCTTGAATCATGAAAGAGTCATCAGTCACAATGTCTTTTCTGTTTTTCTCTACATGAAACGAATCAGTAGCTGATGATGAAACGGAAATGCCATCAAACATGCTGAAATCTCGGTTTTGATCCACATTTCCTGGTTTACCAGACTGGTTGATAATGAACCAATCCTCTTCTGTCTGGCATTTAGTGAGGGAAGATTCTGGGCCATTGCCCGACAGATTTGACATAGAATAGCTACCTGATTTGTCATTTCTCTGAGAAAACAACATCGCCTCATCTGTGTTAATGTTTTTCTTCATTAATGAAGGAGCATCCTTTCCATCCTTAAAGTTATCAACACGGTTTTGAACCTCACCATCGAATCCCCTCTCAGTCACAACAAAGGAATCATTTGAAACTGCTCGAGTTTTACTAAAGTCTGGTTCGTGGTTAAATTCATTTGACCTTCCATTCTCAAAATTCTGACTGCCAATATATTCCTCCTGGAACTTCATAGGCTGTTCTTCAGTATCAGGAGTAGAATCATCATCTCTCAAAAGAAGATTCTGGAAAGCATCCCAGTTGTTATTGCCTTTCATGCCATTGGAATCAGCATCATTTGAACCATTTAGCTTGCCAGAGTGCTTTGCAATATGCTGTTTCTTACGGTGACGGGAGCTTGACTTGTTTCTTCTTTCAAATGATCCTACAACTTCCTCTACCTGCTGTTTCAGGGAATCTCCATTGATAAATTCTTCCTCATTGGACAAACTTCCCTCAGTGACACTACCCTTTTCGCCATCTCCGTTAGAAGTTATGTAGTTTATATTGCGTATAACCACTTTCCTTGAGGACTTCTTTCCATGCTTCTTTTTGTGGTGATGTTCTGTTGAAGAGTGCTTTTTACCTTTCCTTGAATGGTTATCTGAATCACTCTCATAACTAGAGTCAGAGGATGCTGTAGAGCTATCTTCTTCAGATTGCTGCAGTGTTTGAGAATGTTTCTTTTTCTTCTTCTTATACGATGATTTATGATAATCCTTGTCTCGGTCATGAACAATATGAGGGTCTTCCATATTTGAAGGCCATTGCATATTCCCCGGATAATATGAAGAAGGAACCTGCATACCAGGATAAAGGTACCCTTGGTATGGGGACATTTGTTGAAATGGGTGGTGACCCTGAAAGTTGTGCATGTACTGTGGAAGATGGTTTGGCCAGGACATTGGTATTTGAGCTCTTCCATCTGTTGATGGTGTTTGACCCGATGTTGGCAAGCTATAATCTGCAAATTTTCAAAATCAACAAATAAAAAAATTTGGATCTACCTATACAAGATTTAAGTTGCTAGATAGACTTTGTTTCAAAAAATTAGTCGCACATACATTTTGCTGGAAATTCCTAGTCGTAATTTGTACAAGTCTAATCAAGCGTGAGGCTAGCACAATTCATGTATTAATTCTAAATTTTCTCAAAAGAAAGAACTATATATTCTTTTTGTTTAACAATGAAGAAAATAGACAAACAGTGGTGAGACTACCATAGTAATATTTTTTTTATTTATCAAAGACGACTATGGAAAAGGCAAATGGTTTCTAAAAAACCATTTGTTCTGCTTAGTTTTTGGAAACCTTGTAACAAGGAGGGGGCAAAGACCGAGATACTGAATCAACTTAGCAGTAAAGGAGGATACCATGGCCTATGTCCAAACTTGCATGACTTGGTGTTGACTCAGAAATTGAGGCATCAACTATGCCATTTAATTTACTGCTTGTATCATCTTCTCCAGCAAGTATGATTCCAGATGTCCTCAAGTATGGCAGTTCAGGCTGAGCAGCCGCCTGCATGGCTGCTATCTCATCTATCCATAGCTTGTCTTCATTCTTTTGTTTGCACAGCTCTAAGAAATTAATGCATGCTTCCCTACATGAGACAAAATTACATTAAATAACAAAACAGAGAAAGTTTTCAGTGGCTAATCTTTCATATCATAATCCTATATCAAGGAATCATGTGAATATATTATTGTATTGAATGAGTCTACTCAGAAATTATGTTGAAGGACAGAAAGATTAATAGCATCAATCAAATAAAGTTGAGAGAGAGGGGGAGGTGTTGAGACAAGTATTCAAATATCAACAGAATACTGTTTGTTCTGGTGATGGTGCATCTATAGTTTAACTAGTCCTTATTACTTCTAAAGTCTAAACTGTAAATGGAAACTGAGAGGATTCCCCTTTTGGAAATATTAAATTTTGTTTCCTTTTTTCCTTGTTGTACCACTCTTCGTTCCTGCCTAACAAGGGTCATAACAAGAAACACAAATCTGCAAATTATTTAACAAATGTTTCTCATAAATTTTGGCGTAACAGACAAACAAGTTATTATGGATTTTTTATTTTATTTTAAAAATTCATTAAACTTTTGAAAAGGACTTTCAGACAAACACGAAGGAGGTAATATGTATATGCAATTGCTTGAGGTAGGAGCCATTCATGTCAATATACGATGCTCATGTGATCATGTCATATCTCAAATGGAACATTGTCTAAATAATGTCAGTGATAAAACAAGAGTAAAATGAAAAACAAGCAGTGAATAGTTAATAAGGTGCGAACCACTATGACCAAACACAAATGTAAAAGTAGAAATGAACTTTCGCTCGAGTGAGGTAAAGGTTTTATTTATCATTATTATTTTGCAATTCAAAGCGAACTGTTTCAATAGATCCATGTCATTTTGTGGTATGCTTGCTGACCTCAAACGTGAAGCTCCAAATGCATCAGCAAAACATATAAGATCATCCACAGATTCTGGGTAATATCCTGCTACTAAAGCACGGGCATAGGCCATTGCTTGTTCTTTGCAAAGCATAGCTTTACGATTATCTAGAACACGTTGAAGGCGAACCCTGTTCATTGAAAATTGATGAAATATTATTGTAAGGTATGTAGATACATCCTGAAGAACAAAAAGATGTCATACAAGACAAAAAGGAAAACACCAAAAATTCAATACCTGGAGTTTTCTTCATGTCCATCTTCATTGATTCCAGCTGATTCATCTTTCATCTAAAAAACACCAGGTGATAAGAGCTCAATATCTTACTAAAACCAAGGCAACATTAGCAAGAGTCATGTTTACATACCTTAGAGGAAGTTGTTGACCTTTTGACACGCCCATCAGTAGATGAAATGCTTCCTGTCAATCCCATGTCAAAATATGAAGTTGGAGCTACAAGTTATTTTATTTTATTTTGGTTTTGTTTTTTTTTTTGCTATTTACTTTCATTATAACAATACTAGAAACAGTGCAAAATTCCAGCCAACGTAACCTGTGGAAACACTATTTGATAATTTTACCCTCAAATGGAACATTTAGTGATATCTATTGCACAATTAACATGCTGACATGATTAGCTAAATTGGACCATCAAATTATTGAAAAGTCATACCAAACATCTAAGTAATTCGGCACCCTTGCAATCAAATTAGCCATAGATAAAGGCATATATACATGTTAGATTAGTATCTCTCACTATTCAATTCACAACTCTCAAAGGAAAAAACGTATTGACCCCCTATAATTTTGAATAGTTGCACTTGGGTAGAAGAACGAAAATAAAAATAAGAATTTTTACCACAAGAAAGTTTAATTTAGAATAATAATAGGGATCCAATTACAATCAACAAAATAATAAATCAATAACGTGATTAAGATTTCCCATCCATACCTTCTGCTTCTGCCAACAAATTGTTCCTCTCACTTGATTGAATCGATCCTTCAATCTGCACAATCTCCTTTTCTATTGTCACAAACCTCTCTAGAACTTCTGGAGTGCTTATAAATCTAACAAACCTATAGAAAATGAACCAAAACAGACAATCAACATTGGTCTTACAAAATCATTTTACACGATGATAACCTACACACAAGTAATTAAAGGAGGCTAATCCTTATTCCTTTGATCTGATCCAAAATTCACATTTTTTCTGCATTCAGAACATTCAAATCCAATTTATCAAAAATTCAAAACCCCAAATTTTTTTCAAACCAAAGCACAAGAACAAAATAAAAGAACCTTTGGAGGGTGGCTTTGGTGAACCAGTGAGCATGTTCACCAGGTGGACGCAGAGTGATGGAATAGCCACCTTTAGAAATCTGATCCTTGGCACTCTTGAGGTGAGAAAGAAACGGTTCTAACAGCCCAGAAGCAAGTCTTTCACTCACACCTCCACCAACAACAACAAGGTCACACCTTCAACATGCAAAAAAACCAAGAAAAGAAACACACACACACACAAAGTCAAAACAAACCATTTGGTGCCACAATTTTCATGTGTGTGTGCGCGTGTGAATTGCGAATCATCATTAGAACCTGGTTCTGGTTGGAGTGAGCTGAAAGAGGGCATGATCAAGACGAGAGTATGGATCCATGGATGGTCCAAAAAGAGCGAGATTCAGAGTTCAAAGTTCAAAGTTGAAAGCTTTGGATCCTTAATTATTAAGTCCCTCCTCTTACATGGAAATGCAGAAGAGGGAAGGCTAGCAGTGGCACATGGGGTGAGTGAGAAGAATGAGGGAATGCAAGAGGCTCGGTTTTGTTGAGTTTGGAACGTGGGACCAACAGAACATGCTTATGCTGTCGTGTGCACACACACTCGCACGTTGTGTTTTGTTTTGTTTTTTATTTTTGTTCAGAAAGAGAATTATGTAAAAGAATGGTCAAGTGTTAGAACTTGCAAGTGCAATGGAGATGATGAAAGTAGTAGATAGATTTGAGAGAGGTTAAGAGGTCCATTTTCCTTTCTGTGTTAACTTGTCATCCAAGAGAGCAGAGAGCAGAGAGAGAGTCTCAGTCTTGCTTTAAGATGTTGTCGGTGTCATTCACAGGAAGAGTGAGTGAGCGAGCAGCAAAGAATAATTACAGTTGTTGTAATCACTTCATGCTCGTCAATGCCAAGGCCCAACCACAAAAATAATTATTATAAAAAAAGTATCTTGTTCTTGGCATCAGCATCGCATGAACCCCATCTGTCTGCATCCCATGCTCCAACAAACAGTCATAATTAATTCAGCTTCTTCTTCTTCTGTGGACGAACCTTTTTACCTTTTCTTGGAGTATCTTCATGAATTCACTGTTGAGTATCAATATTCTTGTTTATAATCTTAATAGTACAATTTTATGATTAAAAAACTCTCGTATGCTTAAAATTAATTCAAACTGAACTTTAATCAATTACAATTTTGAGATGTCTCAAAATATTAATAAAATTTCTACTAAAATTACTTTAATGTTATTTTAAGTTTTTAATTAGTTATTATTTACAAATACTGTGTGTAACGAAACAAAAAATCCTGTATTTTTTTTAGTCTTATCCTATTTTGGAGCTATTATAGTTTGGAATGTAGTAACTGAATTAATTGCTCTTTTGTTAGGTTCATATTGAAGTCAAAATATGTTAGGTGTGGTTCAAACAGAATTATTTTCGATGGACGAAAAACAATTTCATCAAATTATTAATAAAAAAAATATTAATAACACACTTTTTTTGAATAAATTGTTTTTTATTGGGTTTTTTTACAGGTTTTTATTGGTTAAAATTTAATAAAAATTAAAAAAAAAATTGTTGTGAATCTCTCATCTAATTTAATGATTTTCTCTTATTATTTTATAGTTATTAATAAAATTAAACCAACAATAAAATATGTGTTAAAAAGAATATATAATAGAGATTATGTTACTGGTATTTCTCTATCGCTAAACCATCTTTATTTTATGAAAAATGGAAATTTCATAAAGGGATTACTTACCATGACATGCGGGGTTATATCATAAAAAATAGTATATAATCACATTCAATATAAAGCTTACAAATAATTATATCTTATTATAATTAGTTACGTACTTATGAAATACGAGCCTACACAACTTTTTTATTAAGCAGCAGGGTTATCCACAAACAAACTACTCTACTCATGCCCAAATGTTTGAATACGTATGAACTACATTGAATAAACCGATCTAAAATTACATTAAAAATGAAGAAATTAATAGAAATTAGTCATTCTTAATGTTAGGAAGTAAAGAGTAGCTATCTGTTGTTTGCCACTATGATTAGAGTCAATAAATTGGAAGGAGCTAGCTGTCTATGATTGTGCTTTTGGTACAAACAAATGTACATCTCCAAAACAAAGGAAACCGACAAATAGGAGTAAAATAATAACCAAAGCTCACCTATAGCTATGACAAAACAAGTTATGGGAAAGAATGTTGTGTTCTCGCACTTTTAGAAAAGGACTTTCAGCTGAGGATAAATAGTTGTGCTTTTTTCTATTTCTCATGAAAAATAAACAATATTGTCTGATTTAAAAAAAACTCTTGTTCCTTTGTTTCACTGGTCCTCTATGCTTTCTTTGATTTAAAGGAATAAAAACAAGAACTGGAAACATTTTTAAACTTGAAAAGAAGAAAAATAGAAAAAAAAATGAATTTTTATTCTAAGAAATCATTTTTTTTATTTTTAACTAAATAAAAAATGCTTTATTACTTTTTTTTTCATCCAAACTTACCATTAGAGGATGACAGGAGAAAAATGTTTCAAAAAGACAATCTATAAACTTTAGAGGAAGAACAATTCACCACTAAACGTTTTTCTTTATATAACAGATTTATATTTTTCTTTCTATAAGAAAGTGTGAATAAGATCATTGTTATAGATAGGAACATTTTTACGTTTCTATCTTTCAAAACACCGAATAGAAGAGTCACTCTAGGACTAAATTTTGCAAATGATATTAGGGAATGCATGGATAATTGAATTAATCCACCTACTTTGTAGTTAGTTAAGGACAGGGACATTAGCACTCGTGGGACTATGTAATGGTGGTTGGATCGTTGATATAAGCAAAAAAGGTAGATAAATTTGCGATCATAGCCTTGCTAATAATCCATGACTTTTCAGCTTAATGTCGGTTTATATGTAGCTTTCCAATACAGAAATCAAATGCTTATCGGATTAATTGCTTCACCATGTGTTAACAGTAAGTAGGCCATAATTATTGTTATTTGATTGATATAATAGTATTGTTTTTGGACTTTCCCCTGATTTGATAATTGATATTGCTATTAGCACTATCAATTATTGACTAAACATTGTTCCAACTTCTAACTTAATGTATTTTAATGTAGGGGGATAAGAGGAGCCATCCAATTTAGCTACCACCATTGGTAGCTACTAGTAGATGGTGCAATCATTAATTATTTAAAAGTCTTTCAAGATGAAGTCTCAATTTGTTAAGGAATTTTACTCTCAAATAGTATAAATTAGTTATTAGTTATAGGGAAACTCATCTTAAAAAAAAAGTTACAGGGAAAACTCCCACTTTTTACTCTATCACTTAGTTAACTATATATGATTTTTTCCTCTTTTTTCAGTGTGGCTTTCACTCAGAATAAAAAAGTTGTCTCATTGTCTTTGTTCAATATTATTGATGTCATTTATTTATTTAAAATATATTATATATTAAATACACATGGCTATTAATATGGTGCATCTCATATTAAATACACAAATTTAGAGATCATTATCCTTTTTCTTTGTATGTCTTTCAGGGTGAAATTGTGTAAATCGTGTTTTTTTCCAACTATGACCATTGGCCATTGCAACCGTTGGCTGGCCTTGCTTCAAGATATGTTTGTTTCCTTGTGATTAAATCAAAAGCAATCATTTAAGATAAAGTGTAGAACATCACCTGCTTATAATGGGGCCAAGCATTTTATATTATCTATTTGTTCACTTCAATAGTTAGTTAGACCCACTAAAGTAAGTTTTAAATGATACACAACATGGTGTTTATGCCCTTTTGTTTTGGGTCGATATTATTTTTGTTTGCATATATACTTTGTTTATAAAAATTAATAAATAGTGAAAATTAAAAGAAAATGTTGTTTGGTCTCATAGGTCTGCCAAGAAACAATGAATATTTACCACATATAGTAGTAGCTGTGTACATTGTGACATGATGTCCAATGTCCATGATGAAGATAGCCATACACAGTCTTACTGAACATAGGGTTGGGTCCATGTAAGCTATTTTTGATTTGTTTGACATTGGCACATGACACAAAGTTTTAACCAACACCACAATACAAACAATCTGGCCAAACACTCTCATCACACCTGCTACTGCATGTGCCCCCATAATCTCTCTGCAGTATGCTAATAAACATGAGTAGAATTTGACTATATTTCTTGTATTTATATTTACATAACATGTCCCATTAATACTTTCATACTCTGGGAGGACCCTGCTGAATTGGTATAGATAGCTATAGGATGGGGCATATGCCACTTCAGCAGGAAAACATTCTAGCCTAATTACTTAAACAGCATGAAAGTACAAAAAGTTGAAACTAAAATAAAACTTAGGAATAAAGATAAATAAGATTCAATCATTTATACATAAAAAAAATCACTTTATTCTAGAGTTATTAATTGTACTTGTTTAGCCGTTTTAACTAATTTATATGTCTGTTTGCCCAAAACAAATATGTTTAATAAAAAGATTTATATTCCACTACTTCCTAATATTTTTAAAATATTACTTAAATAACCATACTTATGTGTGTGAGTTTACGATGAGTTGGGCCTTCACTTCTTCACTTGGTGCCAAGGACCCAATTATTCTCAACCCCCACCCCCACACACCACCACTTTCCTCTTCACACCACCCACTCATATTTTACCCCTCCTTCACACCCTTTTCCCCTTCAATTTGAAGTCTTTCTTCTTTCTTCCCACCCCCACTTTCATCTTTTCCTCATTGAGCACCCCTCCTTATTCTGCTTCTTCTCTTTTTTACATCCCCTTTAACTCATCTTCTTCGCAGCCCCATTCTTTCCTTCCTCTTCTCACTGTAGCTCAAGATCCTTATAGATACCATACTTTGCATAGTTGGCACCTCTAAATGATGTGTCATCTCTCCAACATCTACCTGTTCTTATCCAGTACACAACGGTGATGATGCAATTAGCTGTGTGATGGCCATGCTTGGGGTCAAGTTCGACCAGGCACACCCACTGGAACTAGGCAAAGTGTATCTAACCATAATCTTTACCATTGACCCAACTAAAGTTAAGTTAATAAACAAAACCACGAACAGACATTTGCGTGATTATTTTCACTTTATCAAAGAAACACAGAAAGAAAATTAAATTGAATTAAAAAAAAAAACTCACCATCAGGGATCACCCAAAGTGCAAGTGTCTTGAGTCTTGACTATAAAACATAGTACAATAATAAATGGAGAATCCCATCTTCAATTCCAAAATGCAAGCACAGGTTATTTTCATTGTAAAATTAAATGTAATCACATTAAGTCCAAAGTAGTAGGAAACTAACAAAGAATAGCATGGGCCCAAGAACTAACTGGCCTCATACGACACTCCAATAAAGTCCATGAGCAGACAACACACATATGTAAAAATGTATCACTTTTTTCTCCAGAAAAGTTGTCTTAATTGGTCTTATGAGTTTTCTTATTATTTACTTTATCCATATTTAAAGAAAAGCCGAAATTTTACGGGTAAATTAAGTGTATGTTTTGTTTATATTTTTATTTTCTGTTTTTATTTTCTGAAAACTATTTTCATTTTCAAAAGATTAGAATTCTGAAAACATATTTGGTTTGACTTTTTGTTTTCTGTTTTCAAGAAATAAAAATACTGAAAATGTATTTTCAAAAGGAAATGTATTTTTAGATTTGTTTAAAATTACATTATTTGTCCTCGCTTTTTTATTTTACTCAAAATGAGATTCCTGATTTCAACTGAAAACAAGATTTTATTGTTTTCAATTTTTGGTTAGTTTGAGAAAAATATTTCCACTAAAGATGAAAATAAAAATCCGACTAAACACATTTTCATTACCATTTTTTTTTGTTTAAGTGAAAATAAAAATAAAAAATAACTAAATCAAACACCTCTTAAAATATTGAGTGATAATTCCAACTTGGGCTAATAATCTACAGGAGAACCTCGAAAAATATGCCCTGCACGTGCTACTTGAACTTCAGGGGTTTAATAAATAGATAGTAGTAACAATAAGAAAAAACGATGTTGAATAAATAGACTAAACTATTTGTTTACATATTTGAATAAACGATTGCTGAATGAATTATTTCTGTTACTTTATTTTATTTAACAATTAACAATGACTCTTAAATTGAATTAAATTTTGCCAAAATTTTAAGGGATTTTTTCTAGCGGTGGAACAAGAATTCAATAGAAACCCGCTACGGCCGCTAGGCAATATTGCAGCTGTACAAGATTCAGTACAAAATAGAAGAAAACCCTTTTTCAAGAGATCAACTTCGACCTTACCCTTCTTTCACGTGATATTTCATCTTTGTACTCCATGCCATCTTACATTGTCTGTGATATACTTCAACCTCCTTCTCCTTTTCTATTCTAACCCCCTTTACCATTTATTGTAGAATATCTTTCATCTCTCCTTTTTTGAAGACAATCTTATTAGTTATATACTAAATATGAATATTTGAACCTATTCTAAATATTAAGTAAAGAAAAAAATATATATCAAGAATTTGTATCAACTTACGTATACTAGTCAACTAACATGTTGATCTTCTTTGTATAAATAAAGAAATATGAATCGGTTAGAAACATTAATTTAGATAATTTAATAGAAAATACTGTAGTTCTTTTTTTTTACTGTAGTTAGTTAATTATGCGACACCCAATTCCAACTTTTCTTATCCCAGCTTGGCCAAATTTTTCTGCTCTGATCGAGAGACACTTCTGTCATGACTGCCGGGAAATATACTTTGATTTCAATAAATTAATTCTATAATTACATATTAGGCAGGTAAAAACTAAGATTATATTTAACTTAATCTTTTATTTCATGATTAGATACGTTTTAAGTTAGTGAGAAATGGAGATTGATTTGAGTACCAAATTGTGCTAGGAAACCAAGGAAGTGAGAAGGTAACATTGCAGGAAAAAAACCATTATGCAGTCTAATAAGTTTGACAAGTCTAATTTGTTGGAAGCACACGTTCACCTCCACGTTCTTTTAATTAATTAATTTTATTATTTTTGAAAAAATTAGTTATTTTGAATGTGGTCTATTTTCTATCCACATTCATTTCATATCTTTGTAAATATATTTGCAACCACCTTCATCAAATCCACTTCTCTATTCAGAAAAAAATACACCATCTATTCAGAGTGAGTAAGGGTCTGGAAGAGTGCGCTGCTTCCCGTTCAATTTGCAATGGCTGGAGGTACGCTCGTAATTCTTTTTAATTTCTGCTGTTTGATCTAAATATGTTATTTAAATTTATTTGCATGTTTAGATCAGTATATGTATCTTTTTACATAATTCACATAATTATGTAGAAACAGACAAATGCTAATTTATGTACTATATTTTTAAATTCACGAAGTCAAGTTTTTCGAAAGAATATTCAAGTATCCAAGTATAAGATGCTGTTTTGAATAGCACTGTGTGACATGCTCTATAATTCAGATGAAATTGCCTATCAAACAACTTGTAGAACACACATAAGAATTAGTGATCATGCCAAAATTCTCGTTAATTCAAACAGTATTGGTTTGTTTCTAGGTTTATTTCGATATGGAATTTTTTAATCAACTAGGTATGAGAAAAGTCGTGATCAGTCATGACTTGAAATTGTCTAATTCAAACAGTCAAAGGAAGAAGCACCCTGGAGTTTGCTTCTTTTAATTTGCAATTAATCTATTGAGGCTGAGCCATCGACACAAATATATGGTTGACTAATCAAGAACTCAAGAAAGCCATTCAATATATGTTGTGTGCTTTGTATGCACAGATAGACAAGTTGGTCAAAAGCTAGAAAGCAAATAAAAGAAATTCTTGGCGCAGCCAAGACGAAATTACTTTGAACATGTACAGAAAATTAGGGGACAAGGCACACAGTAGTTTAAATGCCCTTTTATTTTTTTCATATTGTTCCAATGGTCCACCCAAAATACGGAGAAAGTACGTTTGCTCCATCGTTCAATAGATTAATTCGTGTCTCATATGGATCACGTCAATGTTCACATGTGAGTGAAACACAAACTAAAGGACCAACGTGTTTGAACCGGTAGACTCTCTTCAGTATAGAACCTAGAGTTGGGGGTCTAATTTATTGCTTCTCTCATCAGTCAAAATCTACAAAACCGTTAAGAAACTTTTGAATCTCAATAATTTAATTTTGAACAAAACTTTGATTGAATTCTTTCATATTTTTAGTATTGCTCTTTAATTAAAATTAGATTTACATATTGGTAATATCTGCTTACATTTAATATAAACTTTTAATATGTAAATTATCAAAATGAAATTCTAATTTTAATTAGAGAATAATAAACTCACATATCAACAAAAATTGTTCTAGTTGATAATTAATGAATTCATATCTTACAAAGATGTCAATTTGATTCTTATTATTGGTGTGAAAATTTTATTGGTGGATAAATATATAAATCTTGAAATTTATTCTGATTTGAGAAAACTCTCATAATCCAGCTTACATAATTAAAAAAAAAAACAACAAATTCACTTAGGTTTCATCCTTTAACTTTTTCCATGTTTTCAAAATCAAATGTGGCCAAGCCAACGTAAAACTAGATTGAATATCCCACCCAAAGAACTTTAAACAAGCAAGACCAAAATAGATCGATGAAAGAGAAAATTATATATTTTTTACATATCTAAATTATTATTAAAAAAATCACGATGCACCCCTATAAAAGGGACCCCCCCATCAATTCAATAGATACCCATTTCATTATCGTCATAAAAAGCCATAGCCCACAAAAGAAGCAATAAAAAAACAACAGCTTAATCATCAAGAATACACACACACAAATCCCTAGCTATATATTTTCTTAAGCATCCACCATGCAACGTAACATGGCAATGAGCTTCTTCCAACGCAGGTTTTTCAGCCAGCAAAGGCGAACACAAATGGTGGCAAGGCGAGTGGTGGAGCCGTGTGATGTGTTCCTGAACCACAGGTGCATGGACACAAAGAAAACAGTGGCTACTTTGCTCTATGACCATTTGAAGAGACACGGCTTCAACCCTTTCTTGGACAACAAGAACATGAAGCCAGGCGACAAACTGTTTGAGAAAATCAACAGGGCTGTTATGGAGTGCAAGATTGGAGTGGCGGTTCTCTCGCCACGCTACACCGAGTCCTATTTTTGCCTACATGAGCTTGCACTTCTTCTGGGCTGCAACAAGAAGGTCATTCCCATCTTCTGCGACGTTAAGCCTTCGCAGTTGCGCGTTCTCAGCAACCCTAAGTGGTCTGAAGATGAAGTTCGACGATTCAGATTGGCTCTTGAGGAGGTTAAGTTCACCGTTGGACTCACGTTCAACTCCTCAAAAGGGTAACTTTTTCTTATGCAAGTCTAAATTTTACACATGGATTAGTCAATCAGGAAAACATTGTTAATGCAATTTTTAATTTTGTTATTATAAAAAAAGAAGAAGAAGGTATGAACTAACATTAAAAAGCAGTTTTAGAATTTTATACTAACAATATATAATCACTAAATTTACTTATAAAAATCAATAAATTTGTCATACATAATAATTTTATGATTGAATAATATTGTAAAAGCTCTTTATACTATTGGTAGTATTTACTAATTTAATTATATATCTATTTGGCTTTTCATCTTTATAAATATACATGTGATCTATGCTGACATTGCTTTTGTATAAGGGTAATGGAATAAATAAGTATGATTTATTAGCAATAAAGTATTACATATGTATATTAAAGTGAGAATTCTCAAATCAGATGCATTTGAAAGTTTCCACATATGTTAATTAAGTTGCACATAACTTGTTCGATTGTAAGTTGAAGAAATTCTCATATTCAATTTGTTTGTGGTGAAATGCAGGAACTTTTCCGAAATTGTGAATAATAGTTGTGACATCATCATTGGCAGCATGATAGAGCTCCAGAATGAAGAGCGGATGCAGCGTAAAAACTTGCCAATTCCTCTTTAGAACCACGACGACTTCAGAGTGTTGAAGATTTCTAACCATATATATACTTGATCTGGAAATAATCCTTTCCTTGTCATCAGTATAATATGTTTTACACCATATCCTTCTATTAATTATCTGTTAATAAGGTCATAAATACCTAATAATTGTTTGTTCACTTCATTGATTTAATTCTTATTTCAATAAATTCATAATAAATAACATTTTTGTACCATGTATGATTCAGCAAAAGCAATGTAAAGTGCCTCTGTTTTTGCAATTATACTGCTGCTGTTGTATTCTTTTAGTTAAAAGTAAATAAAAAGGTGTATCTCGCTTGTTGGAAAACCCAGGTGTATATATATATGTACAAAAAAAAAAGGGAGTATTACTATTATCTGAGGTTAATACAACCGAAGTCGGTATGTGTAACTTTCTTTTTTTTTTGGCAGAAGATCTGTGTAACCTAAAATCAGTAATAAATAAAGATGAAACATAAAAAAATAAAACATAATTAATACAGCATAATTTTAACGTGAAAACTCCATAATATCAAAGGAAAAGACGAGACATATATACTGCATAAACATAATCTTTTTACTCTACAATAGGATAACATTATAAAGTTGTCTTTCAATCATATCGTTTGAGATATATCTTTCTCTTACTTCTCTCTCTTTTTGGGATTGCAATTATTTCTCTTCTTTAAAGAAAGTTTGTCACAACCTTTAGAAAAGATAATTAATTAATGAACCCTTTAAAGGATAATTAATGACCTCTTTATAAAAAACGTTTTGCTTGAACCTTTCATTTTAGCAAAAGTTATTTCAATCTAAGGAACCATAACATATGTACATATTTCATAGTACTGTTGTGATGATGAATTAAACTGTTATGCAATACCAACAGAATGAAACTAAGGTTTATTTTATATATACCAGAAATAGGTCAACCCTCCAGAGACACTAGGGGAATTTATTTTATTTAATAGTAGGGGATACAAAATGTTTATGTTTTCTCCACATGATTACTTTTGTTAATAAAGGGGGAGGAAGTATTGTGTAATAATTAAGGCTTCGTTTGGCTGTTACGCATTAATATTGTTTATAATATGTCAGCTTAGGATAGAGATATATACAAGGTAGTTAAGCATAACAAGAGCTTAATGTTGGGATAATCAATCTAAATTTCCAAATATTAATGTAATCAGATGAAAAATCAAGAGTACTGTAAATTAAACAAGGAGTATTTTTTTGGCGTTGTTTACTGAATATTAAATTGATTAAATTAACCAAATTAAACTAGTCGTTTAAATAAGAGGAAGTAAACCAATATAGCACTTGTATCCATCGCCTTTGAATGCATCTCTTGATCGTTCATCTCTTACATTAGTATAATGTTTAGAAATTTTGATTGATTTTTTAACGATATCTTCCTCAATTAAAATTTTCAAACTCTATTGTGTTAGAAACAACGCTTAAGATAATGAACAATTGCTTCTTGAAATGTGTATATCATTTTGAAAGATTTATCTGTGATATCTCATATAAGTCTCACAAGATACAATAAAAAATTCTCAAATACAAAGGCTATGAAATTGGCAAAGACAAAAATTCAAACCCAAGAAAAGAGAAAGAATTTTAAAAAAATTATAAAGAAAACATCCATTTTTTTTTATGTTTTTATTGGCCCATAACCCACATTTCTAAGAATTGTCAATTCAAAGAATTCTCTATTTTTTTGTACATATATTTTTTTATCATTAAATGAATAAAAACTTAATTGCATATTTTACTATCTACCTATCATAATTTTAACCATCCAATTTTTTTCCATGATTTTTATCATCTAAATTTTAAATTTTTATTCATTTTACCTATGTTGACTTGTCACTAAAAATATTAAATAAAAAAATAAAATGAGATTGTTTTGTTATTAACATGACCTTGAAATACGCAAAAGGAAATTTAAATGATAAAATATATAACAATTTAAAATTTGGATGATAAAATTTATGAAATAATAGTAGTTGTATTAAAATATGCAATTAAGTCATGATTAAAATTTGTAAAGTAAATTTTTTATTTTTTAGATATTAAATGTATTTATTTTATATATAATAATCCTTTTATGAAATACTAACTAAATTATAATTTTGATCTCCTTTTAATTCTCAATCCACGATTCTAGTTGTTCTTATTTTTTGTAATTTAGTCCCTAAATTTTAAAAAAGTTGTAATTTTAATTTAATCTTTAGTTTTTCATATCTTTAATTTTTTTTAATTTTGATTCAATTGAATCCTAAACTTAACATATTCATTTATGATACCATCAAGAAATAATTTGATAAGCTAAAATATAAAAAATAAATACAAAATTAAATATTGAATTAAAACGGTGAATTTTTTAAGATGTGAGGAGTACAAGTCCTAAAAAAAATTGAATACCAAAATTATAATTTATCCTAAAGTATTAAAATAAAAACACATTATAAAATGATAGAACATTACTTTAATTGAAAATTGAAAACGTTCATTTCAATAAATGAAATCAATTTTGATCTAGATATGTAATAACTACAAAATCTAAGCTAATTTGATAGTCAATTTTGGCTAATAATGATTATAATTTCTTCACTTTGCTATTATTTTCAATGAAATAACGAAGAAATTAATATCTTTGTAATTTTTTATTAGCAGAAGTCAAAAGAAGAAGATTTCAAGTATTTTAGATGAAAATTGATGCAAAAACTGAAGAAAAAACATTGAAAAAGGAGTTGGAAGAATTGAACAGCTCACTCAGCGTGCAATTCAGGCTTAGCGCGCACCTTTTTTTGGCAGGCAAGTTCAAGCTTAGCGCGTAGTCTCGCTCAGCATGCAATCCATGCTTAGCACGAAGAAGATCCATGAGAAAGCCTAAAGACGCGCTTAGCTTGAAAACCCGCACTAAGCGCGAAGTCAACGTGAAAGATAAACTATCGACCTATAAGAGGAGTAGGAAGCAAAAGTAAAAGACACCGAGTCTCAAAGCTCTCTAATGAAAAAATTCAAAGTCTGAGTCTATCCCTTAGGAGAAATCCTCCTTCTTAGTTATTTCTCCCTTTCTTTCTTCTAGTTATCTAGCACCTTCTTTCATCCATTTTAGTCCCTGAAGTGTAAAGTTTCTCATGACTACGAGAGGATAAACCCTAAGCATGAGTCTATCCCTTAGGAGAAATCCTCCTTCTTAGCTATTCCCCCCTTTCTTTCTTCTAGTTATCTAGCACCTTCTTTCATCCATTTTAGCCCCTGAAGTGTAAAGTCTCTCATGATTATGAGAGGATAAACCCTCCTTTGTTGGGAGCCTGGCAGGCCAAACTCTTGTAATGCAATTCTTTTTCATTATCTATCTAATGCAATCTTGTTTCTATTATTCTTCTAGAGTAATGCATTAAAAAATGATTATTTTCTAAAAGAACTGAGGAAGGGTATCTAAATAAATTTATTGTTAAAAATAGATTGATATTTGTTTTGCCCAATTTTTGCATCTCTAACCCTAATGTGGTTTATTATTTGTATCTTTGCAAAAAAAATTGAGAGAAAAGAATAAATAAATTAAGCTCTTCATACGGGAAATCAAAGATGGAATATCTTAATAGATATGGATGGAAACAAAAATTCCATTAGATAGAGAAAATTATTAACATTATATTACAAGTAGTTTTAGCATGCTAGACTCTAACATTATCACATCCTGATTTCATCTTTATGCATTTTAATCATTGTTTATTTTTTTTTTTATTATCTCTTCCTTTTTCCTTTACTCCAATTTTTACACTTAGCATTTCCTATCTTCTCTTTTTCTTCTGATCGCTTAATAATTGGAATTATTGGAATTGCAATACTTAAGTACAATTAAAATTCATGTGGATCCGATACTTGAACTTTTAATTATTTTACTACTTGAAATAATTTGATGCAATAGTTAACATGCAAAACAAATGGTATGCTAAATAGCTTGCCGTTTAAGTGGGCTAACTTGTATAGCCATGCATTTAGTTGGACTACGCGCAGAATTTCTATCCTAACAGGCCTGCAATTGAGCTAATTGGTTCGGCCGTTTGGCTGCAATATGCCTAGTTTTTATTTTTTAATACTTGGATTTTGATTTTGTCAAAATGGTTTGAGAGCAAGAACAAAATGGCTATTTTTTTACTTTAAAAATAGCTTAAATATTTTAATTTCAATTTTTTATAAGGTAAATGAGTTGATCCATAAACCCATGCATCAAGAACATCAAGCCTAAATAATAGGAGGTTTGGATAATTTGTATGGAATGTTTAGCTTCAAACTCCATTATAACCGTTGTGAAAAATAAAACATATCTTATAACCTAAATCCGAACACTCAATAGAGTTTAAATGCACAAGTTAAATGGGAAAATTACACGAAGAATTAAAATCAAAAGAATTTTATGATTTATAATAATTATATTCAACTTAAATAAAATTATCTACCCTCAATATTCTACATAAAAAATCAAACGATTTACACCTCAAATAATGACAGCACTAATTTTCTGCATGTTTGAGATTCAACTGTGTGCATGTTTGAAGTAAATATTACAAACTTTAGTTTGAGTCAAACTTAAGTTTGTAAAAGAATGACAAGTCTTGTTTCTGCAAAATTGAATAATAAATAAAATGTTCCTTTTAGGCATACTTTGAGGGATAACAAATTTTGATTTTAAACTGATTTTACTCTCAAATATATTTTTGAATCCTTCCACCAAAAATCTAAACATAAGTTGCATAGGATCTTTATTTTAAGGGTACTTAAAAGTAATTCAATTTTTATTTAATATATATAAATATTAAAATAAATTTTTTATGCAGTTACTTTTTATAACTTCTAAAAAATTAATAATTAATTAATAGAATATAATATCATAAGTTGTATCTGCATATATTAGAATATTTATTTAAATTAATATATTTTAAAATATGTATGCTCCTGTTGTATTCAGAATAAAATTTGTACTTAATCAAATTATGTGAATATTAAAATAGTGTTAAATCAATTTAATAAGAATTTATTTAAAAATAATCCTTTGAAATTGGACCCTATTCTTGACTTATTCATTTGTTTATTTTCTTAAAAACAACAACAACAACTTACGAAACAGAACCTAATTTCATAAAAACAAATGAAGGTTCATTGTCTTTATTGGTTATTTGAATAACATAACACGATGATGAAAAAGAAATATGCTTAAATCAGTCTCTCCTAAGCGAAATTACTCCTAGTTATTCTAATCAAATTTGATGTCAATGAGGCTTTTGTTCCTAGAAATTCAAGCTACAACTAGCATGTAAATTAAACATTAGAAACATTTGATTAACTGCAATTTAGATGTAAACGCATCATGGCAAGACATTTCAAAAGAAGAAACTATAGAGTAGTTTCCAAAGGCTAATGAACACATACATCAAATTTCAAAGCCGATTCCACTCTTTTTTCCATGAGACTAGAATGCCCTATGATGGAAAATAATAGTTTGAGAGAATCCAAGAAGGTCTTTCTCTTATGAGCCCGTAGATGGTGCATCCAATCACCACTCCCATCTCTGCAGCATGTTGGAACATCATTGGCCTTAGAAACACTCCCCACAAACCTATCACCACCATCACCATCTCTGTCACTAAACACATGCTTGATCTCTGGCTAATATCAAAATATGTGCCTTTTTCTTTTGTGTTGATTTTGCCTTGCTTCTGAGAAATCTATGATCATTTGTTCTACCTAATGTATATGCAAGTGGGTTTACGTAATTAAGAAGGCCTAGTCAGTTTTTTTTTTTTTGTGGATTTAGGACACTGTTGCTTTCCTCTCTGCCTACACAACTAACAGTCTTCACTCTTCAACTATGAAAGGAGGGTGAGTCTTTGTCCTTTTGTCAATATCTCAAATCTGAAAATTTGGGTGGACTGGCTTTATGTCACATATAATCATATATCCAATATTGGTATTGATAAAGAGGACAAAATTAAGTAGGTTTGAAAATGTTGGTTTATTATTATTATTAAGAATGTATATTTTGCTTTTTAAAATTACCAGAGTAGTATACTGCTATACTTTTAACCTAAGGTTATATTGGTTTGAATGATATTGAATTTATATTTGTTAAATTAATTCTTGAGTTTAAACTTTGTGAATAAAACAAAGTGAATATATCTTATAAAAAATTAATATGATTAGGTAAGTTTTTAAGTAGAGATTAATCATAAAAAAATCAATAAATATTTCGCAACTATAATATGGTAATCCAAGAATGTAGTATAATATAATAAAAAAAGTTCTTGTATGAGTTAATTTTAGTTTTGTGAAACCAATTTCGGCAATTAAAAAACGTCACAGTTTTTTTCGGTGAAAACCGTCCAAATTTGTTTTTACAAAATCAAAGTGGATTTTCAAAAAATTTATTATTGCCATGAATTTAATTTTTTTAAAAAGTATATTACTATAGTAATTTTAAAAGTAAAATATAACATTTTAGTAAAAAGGCAAAAAATGAGTTGAACCCTAGACGTCAGGTACAACTGGGCCCAATTATAAATTGAAAACTAAGAAGAAGAAAAACAGGGTCCTATACATACCTGCGAATGGCCCAGACATACATCTTTTTTTTTTTTTCTGTAATCAAGTTCACTTTCAACTGGGACACAAAAAGATACGGACCAAGAACAAAAACTTGACTTTTGAAATTAGCACACTAAAGCCCAGGGAATTATAAGGTTTGTTCTAAATTATGAGTAAATTTGAATGTAGTAGTTGGAGATATTTTATAATGTGAAGAGTTTTTTGTTTTGGTGAACATGTGAACTTAGTTTAGTTTGGCAAAACATTACTTGCTAGAAAAGCTGATATCAATATTCTAAAAAATGAAGAAAAGACAATTTCATATTCACGATATATAAGAAATCTTAATAAGATCAGAAAGAAAAATTCAGAGTGTGACCAAGGGTATTGTCTGGAAGTTTATCTCTAACGCTGTCACACAAACCAAAAACAATAGGTATGCGTATGATCAGAGATTTAATTGCAGGTTCCTGTATGTAGAAAAACATTTATTATAAATATTTATTTCTTAAATAGATTTTAGTATTTTAAGATATTAGACTTTAATTTAATAAAAATTATATCATGGATTGATAAATGTTAAATATGAGTTATTTTGATAATAAAAATATATTAAAAATATTTATTTAGCAGTTATCTTTGACTTAAATGATAAGAATTGATATTTTTGTTATTTATGGGTTGCAGATATTAAAATGATGGATTAAAAGAGAGAAAAATCGAGAAAATATAAAAGATATGAATAAGAAAAATTTTCAACATCAAGCCAAAGTCGACTCCAACATCGGTAAGAAGAGAGTCAAGCCAATAAGGAGACACACAACCCACACAGAACCTCCTCTAGTAGGGGTTTCATTTCCTCTCTCTTTCTTTCACCCCTCTTTGTTATATCTCATCCATTATAAAATCCTCACTCCATGAGTAGCTAAACTCCCAGTTAAGGTCTAGCAGGACTAAAAAGCCAAAGTGATGTATGATGTACTTCATATTTATCAATGCAACAAGATTCTTTTTCAGATTTTTCTATTCTATTACATTTTCTGCTTTCATCTTGCATTATTCGTCTTTATATTATTTTAGGGGTTAGACGCTCGGAAGAGAGTAACTTCTAAATAAGATTTAGATAAAATATGTATGCATTAGTTTTAGGGGTTAGACACTTGGAATAAGATAACTTCTTATAAAACAAAAAAAAAGAATTTCATAAGAAAGTCATTGTTAGACATAGAATGATTATTTTATGTCCATGCATTCTTGCAAATATATAAAATTCATACTTCATGCATTTTATTTGTTGAGTCTTTGCAAATGAATTTGGAAGATAAATAAATAAAATAAGTTTGTCATGATGAGGAATCATGAGTAAGTAAATGAACAAATGTGAGTAGAATAAAATCACCTAAATTAATATAAAAATCATAAATTCATGCATCCTAAACAAATAAGGTTTTTGCATTAATCTAAGTTCAAACGAAATCTCTGTGGATTCGACGCTCGGACTTCCAATATTTTATTACTTGTAAGATAAATTATACACTTGAGATCGAGTTAACATGAATTCATCTAAAAAAAGAAAGAAAAAAAAGTAGACAACGAAAAAATAAATTAAAAAAAAACCTTTGGACTCGCTACCAGACAATGGAAAAATAACAAAATAATGTATTGTATTTTCTTCTTTGCCCACATGAGTCCTGATGGTCGTCTTCACAAGTATCAATATAGAATTCCTTAGCGTCTCTTTTTTGTTGTGTGTTTTTAGTTGTTTTGGCTTGGTTTGAAAGTGCAGGTTTAGATTGAAATTTACAAAGTAAAATTTAGATACAGATTGATTGAACTAAAAGCCTTATTTATATCCACGTACAACTCTCGGAAAGAACAAACATCAGGTGGAATATTCAACTAAATGATGAGATTGAGTTTCGTACTTCGCTCCTGAAGCAAGGCCCGCAATTATATTGATGATAACACACATAGAGTTAATGGTATTTCATAACTAATCGATTGAGCAGCTGCTCGTAGACCACCCAAAAAGGAATATTTATTATTTGACCCATATCCTGACATAAGAAGTCCAATGGGAGCAATACTCGACATAGCAATCCATAAAAAAACACCAATATTCAGATCAGATAAAACAAAGTTATAGCCAAAAGGAATTAAAGATTATTATTTATTTATTTTGAAGAAATTTGATTTGAATATTATATCCTTTACTAAATTTTTGCTATTATATTAGAGTGACGCTATTTGTTACGAAAAAAACAATCATATAAACTGTACCAAACATAAAATGGACGGCTGTGATTTTATAAACTAGTTATTGATTAAAAGATTACAAAACATGTAAAAGGATATTTACGAAAATTAAACGTCGTGCGGCTATTATAAAATCCACTTTCTCTACAAACAGTATTTTCCATTATATAATTAGTTTTTATTTCTTAATTTTTCTTTTTAAATTATAAAACAATAGTAATCTTATAATTCATCAAATTTTAAATATTATACTATCAGTCTTTATCTCTTGACTTTTTTAAATTATAAAATTGATAGTAATTTATTTTTTATAGAAATCTTATCTAAATATCTTATCAAATTTTAATTATTCTACAATCATTTTTTGGGACTTTGTTAAATTTTTATTTTTATTTTTCAAAGAATTCTTATTTTTTTCAAATATCATATAAATAAGTGTTATTGGACTCACTAGAGATATTTATAATTCACAAATTCAAAAACACACAACAACACTTGCTATAATCAAGAGAGAGCCATGACATTAACAGGAGACAAAAACTATAAGACACAACACCGCATAAAAAAAGGTATGTCCAATTTTCTATATTTTAGTATTTTTACATTTATATATTATAAATATAATTGACTAAATATATAATTTTTTATTCATATGTGTGTAATAGTATTTGTAATACTATTCGTAATAGATTAATAATATAGGGACAAATTATAAATATTTTGTTTGAAAATTTATGGTATATATAAATATTATTTTCTTTTGTTGGCTCCTGACATTTGAGTTTGTGTTCGCCCCTGAAATCATTGGGTTGTATTTTATTTTTAGTTATTAATAAATTAGGAATAATATAAATATATAAGATCTAAATACATGTATTATTAAATATATTGCTATTATTATATGCAATATTTTTTTATTATGTGTATTACTTATAATTTATGTTGATTTAATAATACATTTACTATATTTTTTATGTCTATTAATATTTTAAAAATTTAAAAATTAATATTAAATTTATTACACACGCAAAATAATATTACATTTATTACACATATATTTAATAATTACTATAATCTATAGTACTATTAAATATACGTGTAATAAATGTACTATTATTATTTGTTATTAATATTGTAAATTTTGATTTCAATTTATCAAAAGGTAGTATGATAATAAATTTTGGTTCAATTTTTAAGTTATGTATAATATAACTTTCATTCCGGAAAAAATATATAAGATAACTTTCATATATCTATTAATTAATGAGAATGACGATAGTCTAGTAGTAGTAGTTTAATAAAGATTATTCTGTCAAATAATTAAATAAATAAAGATTATTAAAGTAGTGGGGAGCATGAATTTGAATCCAATTACAACACTGATTTTTCTCTAACAATATCATTTATAACCTCAGCACCAGAGACATTTCAAAAAGGAGTCAAACCCATAAATAATATTTAGTCGTATGTGAATTACCATGTGTTGAGTCTTCGAGAAAATCATGATTTTGTTTTCAGTGCATCCGCGCGTCGCTTGCAATTTTCCATGGTGTTTAATCTAGGTCGCAGTTTTTTTTTTTTTTTTTTGAGCTGAAATCTGGGTCGTAATTATGCACTAACAAGAAGGTCAATTTTTATTTAAATGTTTCTGTCAAAAAGATTATACTCCACAAACCGTACATATAAATTAGAATTCATAAGATAAATATAAGTTGTTATTATAAATGATTTTTAAAAGGCAAATGCTATCCTGTTCCTTTAATTAGGACATTTGTTAGCGAGACTTTTTTTTTTTTTTTTAAAGTGTTTGAAAAGAGGTGATTAAGAGTTTGGATCAACCAAAAACAAACACAAAAAGCCTAATTAAATTGAGTTCACAAAATATTATATTTTTAAGAATTCTAAGTGATGGAACACACAAGAATCAATTTTAATCCACAAAATCACAGTACCACCCTAAAAGGTAAAAGTAACTATTTGTTGTTTTGTCTTCACCAAAAAATTTAATTCATTATTTTTTGGCATAAATCTAATTCACATACGCTATGAGTTGGTTCTCATCTCAAATCTTAAAATTTTAGAGCCAATGAATTTGATTTAATCTAACCGGATGCAAACATTTATTTAAAATATATTTTTATTTGCATTTTAATAGAAACATTTATTAGTAGTACTCAAGTTTACTAATAAGTTCTTCTTCAATTAAAGAGACAACCTATATTTACTGTTTATAAATATTTGTAAATAAACACCTATTTAATAAGTTCTTAATTAAATTGTTTATCTTATTTAAAAAAAATGTTTATATAAACACATCCTAACTTTTCTTGTGTTAGATTATAAAATTATCTTCTCCCTCTATCAATCCTTGATCATAAGAAAAAAAAAAAAAAACTCTTAGAATGGTGATTATCCGATGAGCACCACGACTGCTAACAACGTGTAACTGAATATCTCTTATGACATGTTTAATATTGACGGAACGATTTAAATGTAACTAAATATCATAAACTAATTATATTTTTTTTTTTTGCCATTCTTCTTTTATCTTCGTCCTCCTTTATTTTCTGTATAGCTAATTCATCTTTTCTTATATTTAATTTTAATTTTATAGTCTCTAATATTTCTTGGGGGATAGATTATCTTCTTTTTCAAATTTATTTTTATTTGCTTTATAATATTTTTTTTTTCAAATTTTATAATCTCTAATTTTTTGAGATATAGTATTATCTCTTTTTTCAAAATTCATGCATACAGTTCGGATATGATTTCCAATATAAACTGCATCCGATCCGGTGCAGTTTGGATTCGGTGGTTTGCATTAATAACCTACCGTTATTATTTACATTTTTTTATTATACAAACTTAATAATTTAAGGGTAAAGAACTATACATTTAAAAAATAACTGCAGAGAATGTAAATCCATATAGTGCAATTCTTATAGAATAGTAGTATTTCCTAACATGTTTTAATTGATGTATGCATAAAGTCTAGAAGCTTATATTTGTGCACGCCATGGTGCATTGTAAATTAAACTACGTACGAAAGCTACCTATATAAAGGTGTAATGAAAGTCCGCCATATAGTTAAAGTTGGCATAAAATGTGCTTATTCAGCCACCTGTATTTGTATTTGTAGCAGAAATGAATCGGTTCAGAAACAGAACTTAAATCAATCTCGTAAAAAAAAAAAACAAAACCAAAGTTTGCAATTAAATCACCTTTCTTCAAATTAAACAGAAACGCCTCTTCCTATCCCTAGCATGAACATGACACTCATTCTTTTCTTTTGTCAGCATTAACAAACTTTTCAGTGTAGGTCACACATTTTTACTAATAGAAGTCACATATATGCATTGATGCACCGCTTCACGGTTTTGTGATTTAAAGTAAAGAATAGTGTTGGTGGTGGATTTCACAGTTGTAATCACGAACAACAATACTCGGTGAGATCATTATAAAAGTTTTCATTGGTGTCTCGTGAGATTATAAGGGACACAGAGAAATCGTAGATCAAAGAGGGTTTCAAAGCTGTGTCTCTGAAAGTTGAAGGTAGGTAGACATGGATCATCTACAACATCAAGAGATGGTAGACATTGAGTCACAAACCGTGGAAATCCCTGACATACTCCACAAAGGAAAACGTCAAGTGATTCTTAAGGTATGCATGCATTTTAAAATGTTTCTCTATTTTCCCCTATAATAAAATTCTAGCAAGGTAGCTAGGTATACCTTTTAAGTAGCTATATAATTCTTTCACTCTGTTTAGTAGTCTCCCATACACATTATCAAGGGGGCTGGATCCAATAGGAAGGGGCTAGTTTTCACAACATGGTGAATCAAGATTCAAATTTTCATTGGAAAAAATGTTCATATTTAGTATTCGATTGTCTCGAACATAATTGTTTCCGAAAAAAGGTCTGGGAAACCAAAAGTCTCCCATATACATTCACAATCCTGTAGATTTTTTTATTTAAAGGGGAAAGTCGAACTCTAGAATATAACCAACTGATTTAAAGGGAAAAATCGAACCCTGGAATATAACCAACTGAGTCAGACCCTCTTGCATGTGTTCAATCCTGTATGTAGATAATTATTCTTTTTTACAACTTCTCGTTCTTGATTGTACTTTCTAAAAAAAGAAATATTTGTTTCCCATAATTTAAGTTAAATAGCTACATTCACACTTTTTTCTTCAGGGTTTCCTTTTATTCTTATGGAAAAATAAGTCAAAATGATTGTACAAATAATTATTTTGGTCTCATTCTAGGATGTTTCCAATTTTTTTCCCTGTATTTTTTTTATAGTGAACATGCTAACAAGAATCACTGTGCAGTTTGATAACGTTGTGTATAAAATTAAGACCAAGAAAGGTGGAGTATTTGTGAAGAACAAAGAGACAGAAGAGAAAGAGATACTGAAGGGAGTGAAAGGTGTTGTTGAGCCTGGTGAAATGCTAGCCATGTTAGGTCCATCTGGGAGTGGCAAAACAACTCTACTCACAGCATTGGGAGGAAGGCTTAGAGGGAAGCTTTATGGAAGCATAACTTACAATGGTGAAGCCTTCTCAAATTCCATGAAGAGGAACACTGGCTTTGTCACACAAGATGATGTTCTCTACCCTCACTTGACTGTGACTGAGACCCTAGTCTTCACTGCACTTCTCAGGTTGCCCAACACTATCTCCAAAGAAGAGAAAGTTAAGAAAGCAAAAGATGTTATTGATCAACTTGGTTTAACCAAGTGCAAGGATAGCATAGTTGGAAGCCCTTTCTTGAGGGGGGTTTCTGGGGGTGAGAGAAAGAGGGTTAGCATTGGACAAGAAATGCTCATAAACCCAAGCTTGTTGTTTCTTGATGAACCTACCTCTGGCCTAGACTCAACCACAGCACAAAGAATTGTCTCAACTTTGTGGGAGCTTGCATGTGGAGGAAGAACTATTGTGATGACTATACACCAACCTTCAAGTAGACTTTACTACTTGTTTCATAAGGTGTTGTTGCTATCAGAAGGGAACTCATTGTATTTTGGAAAGGGATCTGAAGCCATTGAATACTTCTCTAACATTGGATATGCCCCAGCCTTGGCCATGAACCCTGCAGACTTCCTTTTGGATCTTGCAAACGGTATGCTTTTTTTATTTCCCTATATATTTTAGCACATATGAGATATTCTGTGATATTTTATTGAAATTGGGTGTACATTATTGCTGTATAGAAGTTTCTTTTATATTCTGAATTAAATATTGTGTTTGCAGTTTTATATATTTGGAATCTTTAACAATGTAAAATACTACTCACTCTTAAAATTGACCCTTGATTAGTACATTTGCTCAATTGCTCCCAAATGTATGACCATTATAATCATATTTATGTTTAGGCAGGGAAAGGCATTTTGACTTTCAATTGATTCTTACTTTATAAATGAGATTTGCTAAGAATTTACAATTCTATCTTTCAACATTTATACAATTCAAAGTTTGATATATAAATATTCTGTTAGAGTGAAATAGATTCTATTGCTACTAGCAGTATGCTAAAAGTGAGTTTTGGCTACAAGTTTTTGATTTTTATCATAAAAGTAAACACTTGATCTTGTATTGTACCTAATCACTTTTCCGAGTGTGGAATAACTGCAGGTATCTACACTGATGAATCTAATACGGATCATGCCATAGATAAACAAAAATTGGTTTCGATGTGTAAGATAAACTGTGCTGCTCAATTGAAGCCAGCAGCACTTGAAGGAATCAATGACTCTAGTAAAAGCCAGAATAGATTTCAAGAAAAGGGCTCCGAAAAATGGCCTACCAGCTGGTCTCAGCAATTCACTGTGTTGTTAAGAAGAGACATCAAAGAGAGAAGGCATGAATCATTCTCTGCTTTGCGGGTTGCTCAGGTCTTTGTGGTTGCTCTTATTTCAGGACTACTGTGGTATAAGTCTGATATCTCACACTTACAGGATCAGGTAAACATTTCAAAATATCTGGTTTTCATGTCAGATTGACAAAAACAATGTGCCTCTAAGATTTAAAATTTATCTCAATCTTTAGTAAGAAATTGGACTTACCATGTACTCATTCATTGCACTTGATTTTTTTGTTAATAATAACAAATCTGAAACCATATAATTATAAATTTACAAAATTACTTTTTGAATGGACAAAACTCAGATGTGGTTTCTTAGGTGTTTTTATATTGTTCACCTATTAGGATTAGAGTTTTACCAAAGTAACGTGTAATAAAAATTTGAAGTGAAGGTTAGTATAAGTTACTGAAATGTAATTTCAATTCTAATTATAAAATAACATAAAATAAAACACCTGAAGAACTGAATCTAAGTTTTGTTCTGTCTGAATTTATAGGTATAATAAGAATGACTTATATACTATTTTGATCGACTGTAAGCTCTGATAATCATAAGTAAACTATGTTGCACATGCAGATTGGGCTTCTATTCTTCGTATCCGGCTTTTGGGGTTTCTTCCCTCTCTTTCAAGCAATTTTCACCTTTCCCCAAGAGCTATTGATGCTAGAGAAAGAAAGATCTTCTGGAATGTACCGGCTTTCATCATACTTTATGTCAAGGGTGGTAGCTGACCTTCCCATGGAACTTAGTCTTCCCACCATATTTATTCTCATAACCTATTGGATGGCAGGGTTGAAAGGCAAACTGCTCAACTTCTTATACACATTGCTCACCCTCTTACTCCACGTCTTAGTCTCACAAGGCCTTGGCCTCGCCCTCGGCGCCACTGTGATGGACCAAAAAGCTGCAACCACACTTGCCTCAGTGCTCATGCTGTGTTTCTTGCTTGCTGGTGGTTTTTATGTTCAGCATGTTCCAGTGTTTATTTCATGGGTGAAGTACATTTCCATCAACTACTACAACTACCAGCTCTTTATCGCGTCTCAATATAGCGATGGCGAGACATACCCTTGTTCTACTGGCCAGTGTCGAGTTGCCGAATTTCCTTCTATAAAGCAAACAGGGTTTCATTTCAATCTGCAAGAGCAAGTCATGGCTGCATCAGCTCTTGTGATAATGATGATAGGTTACAGACTTATAGCCTATGTTGCTCTCATGAGGATTGGAGTGACAAAGAAATAGATAGACTAGTGTTCTTAAATTAGAAGGAAATAAGATTTTGATTTTATTCAATAGTAGGTTACAGACTTATAGTACTTAAGTAAGATTTTGATGTTCTTCAATAGAAAATGTTTTATTCTAATTCTGTGGTGTGGAACATTGCTTCACGCGCAAGGGAACTAGCTAGTTAATGTGAAACTTCTGGTGCAGAATAGTGTGTGTTTGATTTAAGCAATTTCATATATTGAATCTGTTGATTGAAATTTGATTACTAAATGCTAAGAGCATTTCTATTACAAGAATTTAATTTGGGTTTAAGTCTTTTTTTGTGGGTTCTCTATTATCACATATGTGTCCGATATGTGACCCAGATTAAATTCTTACAATCAAATTAAATTCTTGTAATAGATTACTAAATGCTCTTAGACTTAATTTCGGTAAGGATAATGGGTTGAAATATGATTACTAAATGCTAAGAGCATTTCTATTACAGTAAGGACAATAGGCTGGTGGGTTGGTGGGTCACGCGTAATGCTTTTTGTTTTGGGGGCAATTGTTAATAGTTAAGAAATTTAAAGTAGAAAGATTTTTTTATTGAAATGTGTAAAATTGTGTTGTTTATAATTTTTTGGATTAATTAAATTTTTCATATTTAAAAAATAAGTCATTTTTAGATTATTACTTAATATTTATTTTATTTCAAATAATTATTTGAGAAAATTTTGTTTTAATTTAATATTTGGTGTTAATTTTATTGTGTTAAGTGATGAGGTGAGAGACTGAATGTCATATCATGAAATCTAATTAGTGACAACTACGTTAGGCCATCACTGTCGAACTTCCGTCAACAGTCACTCCTTTGCTACCACTGCGTTTGTCAGGTATTTAGTTGAAAAAATGAATATTGAATAATAATGTAAAATGATATATTTTTTATGTATAAAATTTTTAATTAAGTCTAATTTTGTATGTATTTTTTTATAATTTCTCACACTATATAGTTTTTCTTTTGAATTACTTAACTTGTAATATTAGAATACTAGTTAACAACATTGTTATTTTTAAAGGTTATCCCCTCTCAACTCATATATAAATAAAAATAATTAATTTAACACTAATTAAAAAATTTAGTTGATAAAATTTAATTTTACTAATCTTAAATATAAAAAAAGTTATTTTTAAAATGTATTTCATAGAAACTTGATATCATGAATAAAATAATTTTTAAAAATAAAATTAGAATTAAATAAAATATATTTTAAGAATGAATTTGTTTATTGAATAAAATCTAATATAGAATTAAATAAAATTAGAATTAAATAATATAAAATCAGTTACATTTGTTTATATTTAAATCTAATATATAAAATAATTTTTTTGTTTATATATTAGTCCATTAAGAGTATTAAATATTGATTATTATTTTTTTATGTTTTTTTTTATCGGAATCAAATTCAGGAGTTCAAATCCGTAGCAGTTAAATGAAACAATATTTGGTATAGTAAAGTATACACTTGATCATACTTAATCATTTTTATAAATACCCACATTTATTTTCTTATTTTTTCTGTATTTGGCCATGATTTCAGTTGAGATTTTATGCTCTTTGAGCACTATATTCTTCAAATTGATGCACTGAGTATTGGCCGCCCAATTCTTATCAAAGCACGTTGTTGTATTAAAAAAGAGTATAGTTTGTGTGCTAGCTTTCGGGCTTTGCCTTTCCATTTGCACGAAGTTGCAAGTGAAGAAACCGATTGATTACTAGTTTTAGTTTTAGGTTAGGCCTTAGTCAAAAAACTTATGCTTGAACTCTGAGGTTTGGCGAGCCACCATGTTGACGTTTATCTAGCTAGTTTGGCGCCTACAGAACACAAGATAGGGTACAGTTAATCAATGCGTGTCATGCAACGCTTTACGCTAACAAGCCTGACCAAATCTGCTACTTGTTGCATGCATGCTAGCTGCATTCAGACATCAACTCTGCATGTATTCGTTTGTTGTTCTTAGCCTCCATGCCTGAAAAGAAAAAAGAAACATCATGTTACATATGTTGATTTTGCTGTTACTCTATTTCGCTTCTCGAATTTTTTAAATCAATTTTAAGTGTTTCATTTTTCAAGGTACCAAGATATTTTCGTTCATTATTCCTTTTTGAGTAGTTTTTTTCTTTTCTTTTCTTGTTGATTTAAATAATAGATCGTTGCAATAGTAATATTCTATAAGGTCTGCTGCTGTTAGTTTCAACTTTCAGCCTTTAATAATAAATAAATAATCCCTAGAAGCCACTGATTGATTAAAAAAAATATATTCTGACGATATTTGATTATTTCCTTCCATAACTTGTCATAGCAACTTCATTACTTTCCAATATAATTCTCCACGCATGTCCGATTCAACCACTTGATCTTGGTTTTTTATTCTTAGTAGGTGTGCACTCCCAGTTTGGTTGATGTTAGAAATTGATGAATTAACTTTAGTCTTGTTTACCTTCTAGGGTGGAGGTTATATATTGGGAGTTGTGTATCCTTCCGGTTTAATATTGAATTTGTTTATTGAATAAATACAAACTTCAATTATATATCAAGATTGGTTAATGACGGAATAATTATAAATCAAACAATATGCCACTTAATAGTTAGGCTCGAGGGAAAGGACACGATCACACTAGACCCAACCTCAAAATTATGATTAAGTAATTAATCACTCCTTAGATTGAAGACTTAACTCCCAATTAGGCAAGAGGGACAGATATAAAACGCATTAGAATGAAGTATGTATAGGTATAAATGATCTTTAGAGTGAACTTATCTTAGGAGTGTTTATAGATTCAGGTCAATCCATGATTCAATTTAATTTAACTCAAATATATTAAGTTTTTAAGTGTTCAGATTGAATCTGAACGCAATTAAGGTTTGGTCATATACTAATTGTGTAACAAATTTATTTTTTTAATCTGACCCAACTCATATTATATAATTAAATTTATTATATATATAATAAATTAATTCTTAAATACAAAACACATTAACTTTTAGCTTACATATTTTATTAAATTAAATTATCAATGATTTTTTTCTTTTTTAAGTTTTTATTTTTATCCTTGTATTAATTTAATTTATTTATGTTTTCTCATGTTAATAGAATAATTTATTTTTATTTAAAATAAAAATATCATATTAACATTTAAATCATTAATTTTATTAGTAAAATATTATCATAATTTGATTTTTTTTTAGTTCATTTATTCGTTATATATTTACAAAATTTTAAATAAAAATAAATTATTATTTTAAATAAATTTAATTTTTTATAAAATAAAATTAATTTTAAAATATTAAGATTTGATTAACTCAAACTGACTTGACCCATTTTATGATCAATTTGAATTTAGTCAAGAATTTAAAAGAATTATATAAATCCAATTTAATTCAACCTAATCCGATTCATAAACACCTCTACCTTATAAGCATGATGAAGTAATCATTTGTCGGCTTGAAAACATACCTCTCAATTAGATCAAAGGGACTCACAGAAAACACTTAATGAATTTGGTCGTAGACATTAATCTTCATACTCATGAACTCTAGAAAATTTCCTTGACTAGAAGAGTAGGCAATGCAGCAAAAGGACTTGACTTCTCTGCGATTGATATATTTAATCTTCTTGACTGTATTCGTTTATGGATTAAGAAGCATCCTTGTACTCATTTAATTATATTCTATGCTTATAAAAAAAATTAACTTAATATCGCTTATCGCTGGATAGTTATGAATATTATTCTTGACAATTAAGATAGAAAAGTCTAACTTTTTATTTTTATCAACGAGACAAATTTGACGATAATGAAGTAGTACATCTATCACTCGTGTTTTTCCTTTCTCTTTTCTGGCCTTTGGCCAAGACCTTCATTATGCACGTGATGTTAATGAATGTAAAGTTTGACATGATCACCCCATTTTAGAATTCTGAATGGATTCAAGTCACGGCTAAGAAGAAAAGAAAAAAGAAAATCGACTTCCGTGTTATCACAGACCAATCTTAGTAGTCTTCCATATAAATTGTCTTTTAAAATTATATATGTAAAGTATATCATAAAACAAAAAATAATAATTAAAAAGTCTACTTTATAATAAACAGAGCGACTATAAATATTGTATATACCAAAGACTATTTCTGAAGAGAAACAAACAAACTTAATTTATGCGAGAAAAAGGGGAAAATGCGATTGAATAATTGAATAAGCTTCTGGTAAAAAGTAGAAATTGAATAAAGTCGTCAAAATCATTGGCCGTAGGAATTTTTCTTCCATATACAAGTCAAGTTAATATCAAGTTATATAAAGGAAGCATGCAAGAAGGGGGGGCAGGGGAAAAAGATGATTAATTAGCAAAATATCTTGTAAGAGAAGCAAAAATTGAATTTTAACACTTTTAAGCAATTAAGACAAAATGGCATTAATTAAATACTTTATGCCTAGCTAGTAGTACGTAGAAACGAAATTACTCAACAAAGAGTGGTAGGTGCTAGAATAGTTGTTTCCTCTTCATCTTGGCGGTCCATTTTCCCACTCTTTAGCTCCATTAACCATTGAACTGAAGCCACCTCTTACTTGGAATGAAAACGTGGCACAAGGTCAATTCCCACCACAGCACAAAAGTAGTGTCTCTCTGGTGCAATCTTCAACATTTGTGAACCACACAATTAATCTCTCAGGCTATAGTATACTTGTCAAAATACCGCCACTGTCGTTCACAAACACAATCATACATCACCATTGACATTACACCGAACCCCTCCGTGTTCTACTTCTTACCTTTTTCTTTTATATTTGTGTCTTGACTAAATTAATACACAACACAACCAAAACATGCCGATCGCTAATTTGTTCCCTTCCCTATCTCTAATCCACGTTCATAAAACACTAATACGTCACCAATCAAGGAAGAAGCTAGAATCACAAGTGCATTACAAATCTACAATTCACACCACTTTTTTTCTTTCTCATGTCTTGTTCGAAATCAATCATGTTTGAGATACATTTAAATATTAAATATCAGCAGCTTTCTCTTCAAAAATTTAAATATTCATTCATCACCTTATACAAGACTAGTCTGATGCTTCTGATAGATCTAATTTCGTTGGTATAATCCACACCACTCCATGATAATATTTTGACCTTGACCAGCCACGTCACCATCCTATCTTTTCTAGGAAAACGACCAAAAACCTCGAAAGCCACACCTATAGATACCCATATTACATTACATTTCATACTTGTAAGCGTGACGATGGAGGTTGATGAGTGAAAGAAACACCTAAATAATAAGCAGATTAAAAAGAGAAAAAAGGAAGGCACGAAAATAGAAAGGTGGGGGCACGTGTCGAACGGTGGAAGCAACCAGCGCACGAGCTTTTCTTTATGCTTCTTTCCTTTTCGATGTTACCGGTTGTGATAAAATTCCAGCCTAACTCTTAATCTCTCACGTGGACACGTGCCCGCACGTGTACACCCTTCCCGCAACCTCTGCTTGGCCCTTGTGCCGACGTGGTTTAAACTCGCGCGTGAAAAATGATTTCGCCCCCAACATACCACTTTTTCTTTTTTAAAAAAAAGTGATCCACAAAACACAAGTGTGTGTGACAGAAACTGGGTAACAGTGGATACCGCCATACTGGATAGCAATCGGCTTCTAGAACAATGAACATGCACGATGATTAACACATGTCAAAAATGACTCGATGGCTTCTCTTTTTTTATTTTTAAATAATAAAAAGAATAAACAGTAAGAAATAATTGAGACTGCGGTAAATATTACTTTTTATTATTATTATTATAGATGCATTGAAGCATAATATAAACATAATAATAATAATAATAATAACAGTCTTTGATAATTTATATTTTTATTCATTAATTTAAACATTAATGAAGATTATTAATTTATTATTAAATTAATTTAAAGATCATTTCATCATGATATATTTAACATATTTTAATTGTTTATAACAATTTCTAAATATATTTTATAGCTGAAGTGAGTTGCACAAATGATCCAATGTCGATTTGTGGCAAAGCACACGTGTTTCATGCGTACGGATAGGAATTACTTTAAAAAGTATTGCTTAGTGAGTTTTTTTAAAAGTAAATTTCTGACATTGAAGAAACAATTACCTCTAAATAGTAGTAATGTTTTATGTTGAGATCACTGATCCCAATTTGTCCATTCTAATCAATAGAATTAAATTCATCATCTTCTTCTTATCTAATCATACTTTTACTACTAGTATTTTCCAAAACAATATGCATCAAATATTTTAAATTCAAAAAATATATTGGCAATATACTAGCAACGGTTAAACACATGCAATAAAACAATTTTTTGATAGCATAAAATAAGTTTTGGTTTTTAACTTTCAGGCGTCTGACTCACTCAACTCAGTTGGACTTTTTTTTGTCTTTTTCTTTTAACGCTTGATGTACAGAGTGGTTTTATTTACATTTTACTTTTACTTTTATGTTTACGGCTAAGTGCAATGCACCTACCGAACGCGACGACCGTATCGGAACCAGATAAGGTCGAGTGTCTGGATGCTTTTTTCGTTGAGGACACGTGGTGAAGTCCAAGAGGCGAGTAACTCAAGTGGGACCCGCCCTCCAACAGTAAGACAAAGATAACCGTACTTATCTCACCCCATGTGTTGCTATAAATAACCACCCATGTCTACCGTTTTCTGAAGAAAAAAAAAAACATTTTCATCATCTTCTTCTTCTTTTTCATCAATCATCACCAGTGGTTCTTTTCCTTCTGAGAAGATCGAATTGTGTTTTGCAAAAATGGGAGTTCCAGAGAAAGACCCTCTTTCCCAATTGAGTTTGCCTCCTGGTTTTCGGTTTTACCCCACCGACGAGGAGCTTCTCGTTCAGTATCTGTGCCGCAAGGTCGCTGGCCACCATTTCTCTCTTCCAATCATTGCCGAAATTGACTTGTACAAGTTCGACCCATGGGTTCTTCCAAGTAATTATCAAATCGCTCACCCATCTCCATTTTTTTTTAAGTTAATTACTTTGTTCTAAATTGAATAGATTTGATTGATTAATTTTGCAGGTAAAG
The DNA here is from genome assembly GCF_000004515.6 of Glycine max. Lineage (NCBI taxonomy): Eukaryota > Viridiplantae > Streptophyta > Magnoliopsida > Fabales > Fabaceae > Glycine > Glycine max. Next base: position 37,524,421 of record NC_038249.2, read on the forward strand.
CGATTTTCGGTGAAAAAGAGTGGTACTTTTTCAGCCCCAGAGACAGGAAATACCCGAACGGGTCTCGACCCAACAGAGTAGCTGGGTCGGGTTATTGGAAAGCCACCGGAACCGACAAGATCATCACCACCGAAGGTAGAAAAGTTGGCATAAAAAAAGCCCTCGTTTTCTACGTTGGCAAAGCCCCCAAGGGCACCAAAACCAATTGGATCATGCACGAGTATCGCCTCCTCGACTCTTCCCGAAAGAACACTGGCACCAAGGTATACAGCTACACATACACACATCCACATACTCTGTTTCTTAATTGTTTTACACCTTCAATTAATTAGAATGTCTAATTGCAGCTTGATGATTGGGTTCTGTGTCGTATATACAAGAAGAACTCGAGTGCACAGAAGACGGCGCAAAACGGCGTGGTTCCGAGCAACGAGCACACTCAATACAGCAACGGTTCCTCTTCTTCTTCTTCGTCCCAGCTGGAGGACGTTCTGGAATCTCTGCCATCGATTGATGAAAGGTGTTTCGCGATGCCACGCGTCAACACGCTGCAACAACAACAGCACCACGAGGAGAAGGTCAATGTTCAGAACTTGGGTGCAGGGGGTTTAATGGATTGGACCAACCCTTCGGTTCTGAATTCGGTCGCCGATTTCGCTTCGGGGAATAATCAAGTGGTACAGGACCAGACTCAGGGGATGGTGAACTACAACTGCAATGACCTTTATGTCCCTACGTTATGCCACTTGGACTCATCGGTTCCGTTAAAGATGGAGGAAGAGGTGCAAAGCGGCGTGAGAAACCAACGGGTCGGGAATAATAATTCGTGGTTTCTTCAGAATGATTTCACACAGGGGTTTCAGAATTCGGTTGACACGTGTGGGTTTAAATACCCGGTTCAGCCGGTCGGGTTCGGGTTCAGAAATTGAACCGGCTGATGGATTAATAATAGTAATGTTTAAATCGGGTTTATTTGGTGTAAATAGGTGGGGATTCTTTGGGCTTAACTCGTGGGGGTTTTAGATTCCTTTTTAGAAAAGGGAAGAAGAAGGTGCAAATTTTGGTCCTCATTTTCGGCTAAAGATGGAGGGTATACTACAAACGTTCAATGAATCAATCCACGAGATAAAGCAATGATGGAACCATTTAATTTGTTAGGACGTAGTTTTCGGCCATACAAGCCCTTACTTAGCCACATGAATCACATTTGTACTTAAAATGAAGAACTAGAAAATTGTTTGCTATATGTTAGGTTTCGTTAATTAATTAATTCCAATCTGGTTATTATGTTGTTATAACTAACTAACGTACCACACGATTCACAAGCCCACAACCCCGTTAATACAATATCAATTAACACTAGTATGTATGGCTATAATGAAAAAACCTACAGGGTATTTTTATTAATATGTTACGTGTTTTTTGCACGTGTAAAAATGAATCACCGTTGATAGTGTGATCACAATTTGAGAAGGTAGGCACATTGCCAATATGAGAAAGAAAGTGATAAGGATCGTATATTAAACTTGTGTGCGCAAATAAAATTCGAAAGTCAAGTGGCCGTTTTCTTTTTTCTTATCGGTATTTTGACGATTTCAAGCAGAGGAATAGAGAAAATGGTTTTTAGAGAGGGAAAAGTACTCCACGAAACAAATAGAGACCAATCTAACTGTAGAAAAGTTCATGGACCAGGAGATTGACGTTTTGGAAAGAAAAACAAAAAGAACATTTGACAGCCAAATTGTTGAACGTTGTTGTATTGTTCTAATAGTAAGTTAAAAATGTTATGTAATCGAGGTTTTTTTCACAGGTGGAAATTAAACAGCGTTAATTTTCGTTCTGGTGTTTTCTTTTTTCAAATAAAAAGGGTAAAAGAAAGTCTTTGTTTTAACTATACAACATAGAACTCGCCATCTCATTATTTTATGAATAATGATACACATATACCTATCTATTTTAAACAACGTTTTTTTTTTATATCTCCTATAATCACATTATAAAATTTATTATATTTATAATTTTTTCTCTAGGTATAAGATAGTATCATCAAATATTTTTCTTATTTTATTCCACTTATGCAACAATGAGATGGACCAACAACAAATTGATAAATTGAATGACTTGGAAGACAGAGATATTTTAGAAGTGCATGGATGGACTTGCAAGAGCAAACACATTATCTTCAAATATCAATTCGCATAAAAGTGAAAAAGATTAGCCTGGAAGTATGGCGAGCAACAGTGAAATGGGATAGCATTTTAAAGGTTCACTTTCTCTCTATTGACATAAAAAAAAAAAAGAGCAAATTTTGAAAGGAATCTAATATTGAAACTGTTTGTCTAGATATTTAGTTATTGGTTAGATTAAATAATCAAATAGAGATTTTTTTATCAGATTATATTGATTAAAAAGAAGAGTACAAGTGATACTCGACCATAATTATTACAACAATCAGATTATAGCTCCAAGCCAACAACATGAGTTTTCTTCGAATAAAGAGTTTTATTGCTCGTAGGATTCCTATCAATTTTGAGGAGCCTTTCATAAAAGATGCTCTAAAAAATTACAATCTCTAAAAAATTAAATCAATCCAAAGTTGAAATAACTAACAACATAGGTAGAAATACATTTATATGTTATAAAATAGGCGAAAGTTTCTGTTTAATATCAAAATATTTTCAGAAAATATAAGATAACATTTTCAAAGCTTCTCTAGAAAAAAATAAAATTAAGTATGCTAAATTAAAGATACACTAATTTTTTTTTGGAAAAAACAATAAAAAAAATATTTTTAAATGAGCATGACAATGGAATAAACTACTTGCATATTGATATATACAGGTACTAGGTAGCGTTTAAATAGTTTAATTAGACTAATAAAAGTGGGATAAAACTTTTTTTATAAAATATTTTTGATAGAGAATGTTATGAAAATATTATAAATTTAATTTAACGAACTTTATATCTAATTAAAAATTATAAATAATTTTTTATTTAATAAACACTTGTTAGAGGAGTATTTAATAAAAATTAAAAAAATATACCATTATCCAATCATATTTTATCTTAAAATTATTGATTTTTATGATAATTATTTTAAATTTTTTAATATTAATTTATGGTTAGGTGATAATATAATTTTTTTTACGCGATTAAAATTAAGTGCTGATCATTAAATTCGTAAAATTATTTACTCGGATATACTCTTAATACATGTTAATTTGTTAACTTTTATACTCTCAAATATCTTTTTTTAGTTTAATTTTTAAAATAATTAAAAATAACTCTTTTTTAAAATAAGTTAGAAGAAATACACACTTTAGATAAAACATTAATTTTTAGACGTCACAGCATAAGATGTGTCAACTCTTTATCTAGAACTAGAATCTAGAATATTAAAAAAGGAAACTAAAGAAAAATTAATGATTAACAAGTGTTCTCCCATCCCACGGGTTAGAAAGGGATAAAACCAAGTGCAACTGTCATATACGACAAAAGAGGACAGATAAGCATCTTATCCTTCTAACCATAAATATATACAACAGTTATATGTAATTTACTAATAACATTATTTTCACACTTAAATTTGTTTATTTTTCTTCTGGAAATATTTTATAAAGAAAAAGGGGGAAAACAGAGATAAAATCCACCTTCTTTCTCTATAAAGAAAGAGAAAAAAAAATGTAATAAAAAATGCATAGATTATTTCTGTCTGCAATTTTTTTACCATAGTAAGGTAGAATCTCACTGACAGCAGCCAGCAGCACCATGACCAAACGTAGAACCACTAACACAACAGCACAAGATAAGTATGACGTTGCTATTATTGTACCAGGTTTCGGGTTTCTAGGCAGTGAGTAAACCCATGTTTGAAATTTGACTACGTTTCAAATCAATCTTTCAAATTGGTAATGGATTTTATCATGATCATCATTGCTAGTCAGATCTATAGAATTAGACAGGATCATTCTTTGGTTTCTTTTTATTTTGTCAGGGATTATCGTTAGTATTTTTTTTACAAAGTTATTATCAATTTACTGATATATATATATATATATATATGTAAATTTAAAATATTATTAAATATTTCACATATTTATAAAAGTTTTCAATTTCTTTACTGTATTTTCTTATTTTATCAGTGAAGATATTAAGAGATAATTATAAAATTTTAAAAAATTAATGTCTTATTTAAAAAAAATGATTTGAAATCAAAATTTACTTTTGAATTACTTTCTGGTCAAAGTTTAGAGTTATCTTTTTTCTTGTATTTTTTTTGTGGGCATCTTCTTTCTTGTAATGCTCTCATATGTTTCTTTCCTAAAAAAAAAGAAAGATAATTCTGTTTGAAGAATAGTTTGACGTTAAAGAAGGTTTCTCCATAAATTTTGAATCGTGGTTTTTTTTGTTGTTGATGTCATTGAATTTTTTTATATAATTTATAAAATTATCATTTCGAAAGTTAACAGAGCTATGATAGGATCTTAGAAGCTGGTGGAACTGGAAATTGCTTTTTCTTTCTGTGAAGCTGTCAATCACTTCCGAGGGAAATTAGGTGGTAATTCTGATTCTTCCCCTCGTTTCTTTCACGTGATTTAAGCGTGATAGTTTTTTTCTTTTACCAAAAGTTATTTTGTTTTTTCCTGTTATTCCTTTTAGATTTAAGATTTAACAATTTATATGATTTTTATATCTACGCAAACTTTTCTTTTACTTTTTGTATTTAAAAACATCACTTTTTTATTCTTAGGCATACTATTTTAATCCTTTTTAACCATTATATATATATATATATATATATATATATATATATATATATATATTGTTTTAATCTTTTTAGTTTGTATAATATTGACTAAAAAAGATTAAAAATAACACGAATGTATAAGATTAAAATGATATATTTTAAAATATAGATACTAAAATAAAATTTTGTAGCTCTAAGGATCAGATGAATTGTTTGGGGTGATTATTAATTGTCAGTTTAAAATTTTAAAAATTACTGTTAGTTTTTAATTTTTTAAATTTAGTTTTTAGTTTTTAGTTTCGGGTGATTTATAGTTTCAAAATAAATTAATTTAAAATTTTTATATCCTAATAAAATCAATTTAAAGGTATTTATTCGGTGATAATAATGTAAGTGAAGATAATAATAATATTGGTAGTAACGACATTGAAAGTAACAACAATAGTGATGATAACGATAAATGCAGTGATAACGTCCATATTAGTGATGTGGAAGGTGAGATACTCACAATATTAGTATTAATTAAGATAATAACAATATTAGTGGTGACAGTAACTGGCGACATGATAACAATAACCATGATTAGTGGTGATGGTCACAATAAAGCTATCGGGTAGAGATAATTTTGGACTCATTTTTATACAAAGGTGAACAAATGTATTCTTTCATTTTAATAAGGTGATCACATGTATTTATTTTGAAATTTTATGTTTTGTACTTCTAATTTTACGTATTTGAACCTATTATCTTAATTTTAGTGTTAATTTTTTTTTTTTTTGATAGATTGTCTGAGTGACTATGGTGGGGACATTAGTAATGCTGGTTGTGGTTTTTGGGGTGGGAGATTATAATGTCAACAATTATCATTAAAGTAACGGAGAATGTGTTTTTTTAAAAACAAAAAATGAATTTACAATTTTTTATTGATTTTTTTTTATGAATGTAATTTACTTTTTGGAATTGGTTTAAAAATTATTTCACTTTTAGTTTTGCTAAACACATTTTGATTAAAAATTATATTTAAAAACTAAAAATTGAGAACCTCCTCGGTCCTCAAAAGCTTGCTTTTATTCTCACTTTTCTATGCCCATTCGAGGTTGCTTTTTGCTTCCGCCCATTCTAAACAAATTTGAAACGTGCAAGTTATATGCGTTAGAAGCATTGAATTCGTGGAAACATGCACCACGTATATGTGAGTTTGCATCCTTTTCAGCTATTATTAAAATAAAATCATCAATTTGATATTGGTTCAAGAATGCTGTCATGCAGTCTCATGCTGAAAAACTCAAATTTATCTTTTTATTTAATTGTATTGCTTTAATTTGTAATAATGTTCACGTTTTAAGCATATTTTAATTCCATGTTAAGAAACCAGCCACGAGTCGTCGTATAAATTTGAAGAGAATTCGTCGAACGAATAATTTATAAAGCATAAATTAGCTTTAAAAAAAGCGTTAATTAAGAAATTAAAAAAGTGTAAAGTTTTATTAAAAAATTCATATTAATATATTTTTGTTATAATTTTCAAAGAACCGATGTGATTTTTAATTATAAAAAAAACAATTATGTTTGTTGATTTGTAAATCAGTATTCTTTGAGATTTAGAGTTGTAATTTTTTTTCTGAATGATTTATAGTTATAATTTAAGTACAAAAGGAAAGTCAAATATAAAGACTATAATTAGGTAAGAGAGACTTATAACTTCAATACCAGGTTAAGTTTCTTACTATTCATTATTGTAAAGTTAACGTCCATCAATTAATACTAACCCGATGATAATCCTTTTTCTTATATTGATCGACAACTTCACTTACCTATGAATATTCACATATATATCTTAACTAAATTCTCAGAAAATACAAATTGTTGCGACTTAAGCGTAACAGAAATTAGATTAATTAACCCAAAAGATTAGTCTATTAAATGAGACAAACTCATGGTTTAAGTACATTCTTTTGGCGGCCTAGCTTCATATATTTAATAAGCTCCGTTCATAATTTTTTAGTTTTCAAAAAAATTTAACAAGAAAATAAAATGTGTTAAAAGTGTTTTTGAGAATGTATTGTTTACACTTCTCAATTTATATTTATCATTAAAAAAATGTTATTAATTAATAAAAGAATACTCATTCCGTTTATTTTTATAAGATGAATTTAAATTTTTGTCATTTTCTATAAGATTCTTTTCAACTTGTACATTACATTAATTTTTTTACCAAAATATATTTAATTAATTTAATTTATAAATAATAAATGCTACTGTGTAAGTTATTTTCTTCTCTCTCTACTAAGGATCGGAAAATGGAAGAATTTAAGATGTGTTCAGTATTTGTACATATATACTTTTTTGTGTATAATTAATCCGATCCCCTCGCCCCCCTCTTCTTTTTATATGCGTGTATTTAATATGTCTGCAGTTATCTATGATAAGTTTCTAAAATCTACGTAATCCTCTAAGTCATTTAAATATTGTATTGTTAGATACTCACAAGTAATTAAATATTATGATGGTTAGCAAAAGCTTTATTTAAATACTCACTGGAAGACATTCTAGAAGGTAGCAAGTACATGATAAAGCTTAAAAGAACCTCCTTTCTGTTTTTTAATCACTAGCAAAATAAAGAAGACATACATTTTTTATAATCTTTAATTAAGTGTAACAAAGACGGACAAGAGGAAGCATGCAAATGATATTCATTGCCGTTCATATTCTTTATATTCTTCTACTTGTATCTTGGATTAAAGGAAGATAAAGAGAGACTTTACTTACTTTTCTTTCCCAGTTTGCCGTTGATTGATTATGCAAATTATTGAATGCTTAATGGTATGGTAAATGATGAAAACAAGCAAATCATTCAAATAGCTATAAAATATGTAATTCTTTTAAATGTGTACCAAGAAGTCAGTTGAATAATTTTGACTTTGATTATATTTGAGTTATGTCATAAAAAATATGATTAAAAAATAAGACTACTAAAAAAAGTTTATTGATGAATTTTTTTGATAAAAATTATTTATTAACAAAACTAATGAATGCTTTGTATCAATATGTATGTGACAAAGAAAACGTGTGTCGTGTGTTTTGGATTGGGAGAATAACATATTCTGATGGCAATATTTAATGAGTTACTAAGCTTTTGGCATCATTTGCTTGTGTGTTTGTTGTATTTCTTGTGTACCTAATTGTGAAAACAGCGTAGTAGCATGATCGGGCAGAACTTATCTTTGAATCAGAGTGCCAAAATATAGAGTTTGCTTTTGATTCTCACGCATGAGATGAGTCAGAATTGCCTCCACTGTCATCCCCCACTCTCTCCAATTGGCACACAACTCACAGAATTTATATTGTGGTCATTGGTTGCTCAAAAGGCATATTCACCTTTGAGCAATCCTAATTAAAATGAATTAATTAAATTTGAACCTTTCTTGCGTTTAATTATGTGTGAACATTTTAGTTAAATTTATTCAGATCCCGTAACTATTGTAAGTTTTTTAGGGATGAGTTATAAATATGATGTTTATCATTCCTCTTTACAAATATTAAAATCTTAATAATTTCAAACATTAATTTCTAAGAGTTAAAATTAAAACTTCCTGAATTTAATTTCTAAAATATAATAAAATATACGCTCCGAAAATAACTTTTGTGGAGGATATTTTTGTAAGAAGAATAAAAGAAAATGAAATAGAGTTGCGAAGAGAAAATAACTATACGAATGAAATCCCCTTAGTTTTACTATAGAACTAATTGTCTCAGCCTCAAAATAATCCAACACTGTTAAATCCAATTCTTAGAGATAGCCCACAACAGTTTGAATTTCGGCCCTTATAAAGCCCATTATATAGCTTCCCAGTCCTGCTCCAAAACTTTGATTAGATGGGCCGATCTTTTGAAATAGCAGGGATCTGATATAGACAGCAAAAATAAAATTATTATAATGTTATTGCTTTTATTTTATAAAATTAAAATAAATATGCAATACAGCTTGAAAAGCATAACAAAGGAAGTGACCTAAAACCTATTGAGTAGTGGTGTAAGGTATTATTATCTTCACTTATGAGGATGATGAAGATGATTTATTTGATGTGAGAATCTGTATTTAATTTTATCCACGTATAAATCTTTTTAAAACCAATGACACTAACACATTTTGAGCTAAATTAATTTTTGATTCAATGGGTTCAAATACACCAAACACCTGTAATTTTAGATCTAAAAAAAAAAATGGCCTGAGTCACACATAGTATATTTGCTTCTTAAAGTAGCCTCCAAAAAGTTACTACAGACACTAAATAAAAAGCAATCAAAATGTCTACACTAGAGGTATGTAATATATCCTATTTTTTATTGATAAATATTAATTTATTAGAACAATAATTTTTATTAATAAAAAAATTAAATCTATAATTTATTTTAACCATGCATTCAATTCACTTTATATTTATACTTGTGACTCCAAATGTATCCTCGCATGAGAATGCTCGTCACTAAATTAAGTAACCAAAACGTATCCCAGTCAATACAAATCAAACAGTATCCCAATCTATTTTTTAAAAAGAAACAATCACTACACAAAAATCTACTGCATGTGTACAAACCAAAAGTTTACTTTATCCAAGGCCATCAAGATAGATAAAAGAAGTCCATCATAAAATGCACAAGACAAAGTAACTACCTCTGCACTGATCTGATCTTTGAATGTATGGCATCAAAGCATATATATTTTAACTATAAACGTAATTTGAAACTCCTCCTCCTAACTCCTTAGAGTGAATTTCTAAAATCCACTGCACTACTTTCTAAGAACTTAGTGATATATTTTTTAAAATTATTATTAGAATAATGCCTTCTTTCTTTAATTTCTTGTACGTTGAGACAACAACGATAGAATTCTAGAAGGAGGCATCATCAATGTAGAGCCAATTAAGGATCTTCAAATTCGGGTGCAAAATTAAAGAATCCACGCACAGCAAAGGATCTTCAATGTCGATTCTGTGGTTGAGGTTAAATTAAAGAACCTTTACATCAGATAGCAGTAGAGAAAAGTTAGGAGTAACGTGTCTAATATATATAGGCTGGTGGGGTATATAATGGACTCTTACATGAAGGAGGCAGATTTTGAATGAGATAGAGATTTCTTAGGTGTACTTGATGCATTTAAGATGAGAACTTCAAGTTGAATGTATAGTTCATTAATTGCAAACACTACTAAAATTACCTTGCAAACTGGGTGTCCTTTGGAGTGTATTTAATTAAACACTTGTAAAAGTTGTTTTTCCACTCGAAGACCTTATGCCATATTGTATATATATAAGAGTTAATTAATTTGAATACATACACTTTTTGAATAAAATTTGCTTAAAAAAAAATAATAAATGTTGTTTTTAATTATTAGTTTTTGGTGATATATAGCAGATTTGCTTATTAATTTGGTGATACGTATCTTGAATTGGTCACCAATTTGGTCTTCGTGTAATAGCATGGTAAATGTACATCTCTATTATTTGGTGATAGATTTATAAAAGAAAAATATGTACTCCCAATAATATCGATCTGATCAGACGAATATTTAACAATATAATATTAATTAATTAGTAAAACAAAGCTTTTGTAAAACCTAGTACTAAAGTATGTGTAAAAGCATGCACGCATGTGTTAGTGCAACTTACGTCATGCCATATATATTATTAGATATCGCAGAACATTATTTGGTCAAAAAGCACCAAATATATAGCCATATACATGAAGAAATGACGACTTTACTTAGCAAAAAAAATGGATGCAAGCATGACCTGGAACTTAACCTAGTGTGTGACTAATCACTAGCTAGGGCTAGCTATATCCCAATAATGGTGCATGGTGATTTAAAACCAGCCAGGGCGTATTATTATTATAATATTAAATATATTTAAGGAGCTACAAACCCTAATCATGCTAAACATAGATGAAGAAAAGGAAAACTTTGAATATACAAAAGATGACATTGTCCGCAGTTCATAGGATCTTTTTCACGGCTAAGAGTCTAAGACACGGTGGCTTAAATTGCGGTGGTGTTTGCTTTTGTGTCCTGTTTATAAATTTGTCTTGTTCCAACAAATGGAAATTTGATCGGCATTTGCAAACAATGTCAGCAAAATTTGACTTAAAAACAGCTATTAGTGAAAGCAACCCTTAAACTTGCATTTTCTCTCACGTTCCATATAAGGCTAGGCAGAACCATGCTCTAATTCAACCTAGATTGCCTTTCATAAGCTCTACTTGATGAGTCACCAAATCACCCCTTTGTTCTGTTCAAGTGTATGTTTCGGATATGAAAGCGAAATGCAATTTACAAATTACATTAATTCGATGGAATTTGATCCAGAAGGATTTAATTATGCGGTAGCAAATTAATAATAGTGTAATTCCATATTTAATTTCTAGAGGAAAAAATGTAATTATCTAAATCACACCGTACTAAAGTGGAGTCAAAAGGATAAGCAAAAAATTAAAGATATGATAGATGAATAAAGAATGTATTTAAATTAGATTCCTTCTAATATTGTATGGTAATTATTTCATGGTACTTGGTTTGGCCACGTGTGGCTTTTACTTGGTCACCAATACAAGCTCGATCACTACTACTAGGCCAAATCAGGAACTGATCATCATACACAAGAAAAGAAAAGAAAAAAAAGTGAGGCAATGCTTGTAAATTCCTAATTTGATCTCTTTTTGAAGTGGTAATCTATAATGCATGAAAGGAGAGTGTACACGAGCGCATTTATTACGAAAAGAAAAATATGTGGAACTAGTAGAGAGATGGTAAAGTTGACAAAGCTAATAGGAAAATGTGGAAATATCACTGAGGATAAGCATGCGTTTTTGTTCGTAAGCGTATTTTGGAATTAGATTACATTCTATAAATTTTATATTTGGACATCCTTTTACCCTCTTAAGCATCACTTTGCGCCCTTTTTATCTTAAAATCCACGTGCAGAAGAAAACTCAACTCAACTTTTTATTAGAGATAAATCTGATATTTAAGATGAATTGCCTTTGATTTGATGTTTTTTTGTTTGTCCAGACACTACTACTACGTTTGATTTCATAGAAAAAAAATTTGTTTAGTAAATTAAAGTAAAGAAAAGGAGTGAAAAGATCCATAAAAACAAAGAATATTTCTTCTTTCACCTAACTAGAGACTTTTTGTACAATTTATCTTCTTTTTTTTTTTTCTTTTCTCGTTCCTCTTTTTTTTAGTCAAAACGGGATCAATTTGGCAGAAAGATATACCATGCCTAAGGACTGGAAATTATATGCTCTTATTTTATTTGGCAACCAAGAGTTCAGTATAAATTCACAATATGTCGTGTGACACGCACAAGAATTTATTATAATTTTAAAAAATTGTTAAAAAGATATTCTTAGGTAATTTCTTAAGACATTAAAATAAAAAAAATTAATGATAATTTTCATTTAATAATATGATTTTTCTCTGCATCAAATATATAATGAATATAAAAGAAACAAAATATTGTGAATATAAATTATTGTATACCTCTTCAACAAATTTCTCATAAAGCATGTAGGATCTTTGTACTTATATACGTATTTTTTTTCTAATTTTTTTTTATCAAACTAAAGAAGTAGTGAGAATTAATTTTTCACTTATTATCTTATTATATATATTCAAATAATTTATCTTTTACCAATAAATTATTAATTTGAGTAAAATTAGACTCATATTTTTTAAGTAAAATTTCTCCAATAAAGATTAGTCATAATAAATCAATGAATATTTCACACTAATAATATAGTTATCCAAAAATAATATATATTTTTTCTTTATTTCGCTCGATCTTACTTTTCTTTCTTATTTCTTCATTCACTATTATTTTTTTAAGCAAATCAGAGCATTATGTTTTTTGTCATTGAATACTTTTAAATATAAATTAGGGTGTATTTTTGCGAATCAGTAGTGTTGATTGAACGCAACTGGCATTAAAAAAAAAAATCCCTCGCATTGCTTTTGCTTTTATGTCTTGAACACATGTTTTTTCCGTTGAACATCAATACTTAACTAGACACACACTTAATCATAAGCATTAAGGGACATATGCATATAGAGAAGTGTGGGGACAATTTCTCCCACAAAGTAATCTTTTGTACTAAAAATGTATGAGAGATAATAAATTGGTACTAATTTTTGTCACTTTATTCTTCTATTTAATTTTTATCATTCTCACTCCTCAAAATCTCAAAAAATGGAATGCACCACAGTATTGAATGAATGTTGAATGATTTTTTGTGACATAAATAGAGATATTTTTTTTAGTACTAACAATGAAAAAATCAAAAAACATTTTCAAAGAATGAAAATCCATAAAAGATAATTATAATTTGTAAATATTTAGGTATTTTAGATTTTTTTTGTCATGCACTTTGTATTTTGTAAAAACTTTAATATTTTCGTTATGTAAAAATATTTTAAGAGTACAAAAAAGAGAATGTTAGAAAGAATGTTAATATCATTTCTCTAATAATGATACAAAAAAGACGAATGATACACTTACACACTATATTTCTAATAATTATGGGTCACATCACGAATGGACATGTAACTAATAGTTGCATGGTGAAAATGAAAACAATCAAGTCATTTAGGTTATCAGAATTAACATCACAAGTCTCATGTTTTAGGCCATTGGGATATGATCGGGATATATATATAGGAACCTAGGTGAACAAAATATTATAGTGATTTATATTTATTAATTTTTAAATATTATTACTCTAGCAAAATGTAAAATCAGTAAAATTTCATCCTTATTTTATTCATCTTGATAACGATACCTTTCAACATGTTTTGGTAGTCTTTGAGCTAAGATATGTATATATTTAGTTTCTTCGTGACACATTACTCAAAGTTAGGATAGAATAATATCGATTTTATTGGATTGACTTACCTAGATTTAGTGACTCAAATGTTGAACGATTCGACCCAAATATAATATTATTATATAAATTATACTAGACAAAATTAGAAAACAGAGAGATTACATACTCTTATGTTCTAAGTAAGTAACCTCAAATCTAGAAAACTTATTATGTGAAAGTAACTATGTTTACGAAATAAAATAGGATTTGATAAATTAAGAGATGTTTTCATTAATTTGCCTTTTGTTAAAGGTAAATTTTTTATAAGAAAATAGAGGGTTTGTGAAAGGACTTAGGCATGCCATAGAATCATGTGTAAGATGCCAAACTTATTGGTTACCTAAGAAGGATGGATAGTACCGCAAGCCAACAGAATGAAAAGGTCCCAATCACGTGTGAAAGGGTCATGCAATAGAGGTTCTCTTGAAATCGGTTACAACGAAGGAGGGAATTAGGCATTATTTGGTGGCATTCTCCGAGGAGGCACGTCTTATACTCCTTATTGACACAAAAAAAACAGTCCACGGATAAAAGGGGAAACAGAAGGCGTAAAGAAAAAGGTCTTGTAAGCGAAAGTCAGTAAATAAGTCATTAGAAATAGTAAAGTAACGTGCTGAAGGTACCTCGCAATTAAGGGGTGACCTTATTAAGATTTTTCTGTGCAAGAGAGGAAAAGGTCATGAAAAAAACGCAAGAAGGTTGTGCAAGTCCTATTAACTCCTCCATTCCCACATGTAAATTGGCAACCCCACCTTTTAATTATATTTACTAATTAAATATTACATTTTTATTTTGTACTTTATTTTTTTTTCCTGTTAATGCATGTTGTTGCATTTGCCCAACAATTTCTGCACTACCTAGCTCCTCCCTACATGATTGAAAACTTCCATGTGTTATCTCTTAATTTAGGTTAAATTGTAATTTTGAACTTTTTAATTTTTAAATTTATGTTTTTGATTTTTTAATTTTTAATTATAATATTTTATTTTCTTAATTGATGATTTTAGGCCCCTGATAGATTATTAATTAAAATTATGATTATTAGAGATATTAAATTAATTATAAATTAAATAAAAGTTATTAATTATTAAAAAATTTAATAAAAAACTATTAACCCTAATGTGGTGTTGTTGTTGGTGAAATTCCATGCGACAACGAAAATGGAAGAGATGTTTACGGAGAAGAAGAGAAACACAATGTTTGTGAAGAATTAAGATTATTAATAATTTTTTAATAATTAATTTATAATTAACATAATAACTTAATTAATTGAAATTATTTGTTAATAATCTATCAGAAGGATCAAAATCATCAATTTATAAAACTAAAATAATTAAATGTTATAATTAAAATCTAAGAAAATCAAAACCATAAATTTAAAAAATTAAAAAGACCAAAATTATACTTTAGTCCAATATTTAATCATGTTAATGCAACATGATAACAACTAAATATGAGTTATTTTTTATAATAAAAATATTTTTAAAAATGTTTATTTAGCAGTCATTTATGTTTAATTGTTAAGAAATGTTATTTTTCTCATTTATGGCTTGCAGATATGAAAATGAGAGATTAAAAGTAAAAAAGATACAAAAATAACAAAAATATGAAAAAGACTCAGCCCAAGACGCGCTCAGCGCACAACACATACTCAAGGGCAAATACAAGCACCCTCATTAAGCGAGAAGAGACACGCTAACCGCAAAAACACGCATTGGTGCTAAGCGAGAAGGGTCATGCTAAGCGTGAAAACAGACACTCGTGCTAAGCGAGCAACGCAAACTTAGCGCGAGTACGCAGACCCAAGTCCACTCTAGCAACTATAAAAAGGGAGTCAAGCCAAGAAAAAAAAAACACACCGAGTCTGAGAGCACTCTCATACACACCTAAAGCCTGAGAACTTTCCCTTAGGGAATTCTTTCTTCTCTTCCATTATTTTCTATTCATGTTTTCCATCCCTTCTCCTCTATCAATTTTTATACCCCTTTTCAAATGTAAGAACTCTTATAGCTATGAGAGGTTAAACCCTTAGTTAGGACCTGACAGACTTAAAAAGTTAAAAGATGTATTGTATGTTTCATATTTATTAATCCAAGAAGGTATTTTTTTTCCTATTATCCTTTCTTATTTTAATTTCATATATTATTCATCATTGCATCATCTTTAGGGGTTAGGTACTCGACAGAGGATAATCCTTAATAGAAATATAAGGAAGGTCTTACATGCATCAGTTTTAGGGATTAGTTGCTCGATAAAGAATAATTTCTAATAGAATTAAAAGGAATGAGTATCTTAATAAAATCATTGCTAGACATAGAGTGATTACATTATGCCCATGCATCAAAGCAAACATCTAACATTAGAACTTCATACATTTTATCTATTGAGTATTTACAAAGACATTTAAGAGATAGAAATGTAAGATAAGCTTGTCACTATGAGAACGCTTTACAAAGGCATTAAAATGATCAATACTTTACAAAGTTCTCCTAACTTTACAAAGGCATTTTATCCAACACAAATACAAAATAAAGTCCTTATAAAAATCGACATTCAAACTTTCAAATTTTTACTACTTGGACACTTAGTATCCTTACCAAATGGTCAACACAACATTTATGAAAAAATGGGATGGTACATAGTGACTTAAATATACTATCTATTCTAATAAATTCCTACCTGTCAGGTGAATTTAATACTTGTTATTATTCAGTCCATGAAGCGCACCCTAAATACCTAAGTGAACTAGGAGAAAAATCAAGTAAAGTTAGGACATAAAATAAATATTGTGGGAAATAAAACGAGAAGAAGAAAACCCAGTTCCCGTCTAGGGTTGACACGCACTATGTTAACCTTTTTCTGTTTTCCGAAGCGATAAAATAACATGGTATCTCGCTTATATCTCGCTATGGACCTAGGTGCATGCTTATGTAATTCACACGCATAACAACTACATAATTACCACGATATGTATCTGCATGTCAAATTCCTCAACAACTCTTAAGTCTTAATTAATTTGAAATTATTTTTCTCCTTTACTGTTTTGGTGTATTAATTAATTATGTATCTTAGTACCTATATATAGTGATAAGGGTGCATCATTTTTTGACACAAACAGCTAGGTTTTGAATTCAAACGGTTACTTCTAAAATGCTAGCTAGCTATTTCTTCTTCTTTTTTAATTAGATTAATATATGATGCTAGCTAGCTATATTCTAAATAAATGAAATTCAATTATTAATTATAAAATAAACAAAACATATAGTAACTTTTTTTTTTTGAAACAGCCAACAAAATATTTTATTAGATAGATAGCACGATGATGCCACAAGAAATGCCAGCCACCACACGAGTATTACAAGTGTTTAGTACATAACATTCATCTACCAAAGCATAGTACTATAACATCAAATTATCCCACCCGAAGTTCACATTCCCAATATCGGTTATGTACTAACATTTTTGTTATTGAGTTTATCTCTATTGGTTTAGAGTTTGTCTAATATATAAAAATTAAACTATCAATATAAACATTGAATTTATACCAACAGTAAGACAGTATTATACTTACAAAAGTTAAACTATATATCAATATAAACATTAAGTTTGTGGATTGATAATTTATGTATATAATTAGGATTCAGGGAGGGGTACTTTGTTTGTTCTTGCTGGGACGCCGTAGTATGTGGCTTTCTGGTGGTGTTTATATATGTATCCCTGCTTCGTTTTGCAGGTATGCAGCTTGGGGTGCTTTTCATGTTTAGTCAGCTGGTATTTGTGAAGGAATTAACGTTGGGTTTATGATGTAAATTAATCGTCTACTTTGCTAATTTGTTCACAGCTTGTGACAAATTACAAACTGCATATAATAATAATTCCTTTTGTTTTGAAAAAAAAAAGTAGTTTTGCTGGTAAAGAAAATTGATATACATATAAGTGCTATCAATATACATCATACCAGTAACATAAATTTATAATATCTATAGTAGCAATTTTTTTTATTGAATGTAAGTTATATTTTAATTTCCAGAAACACTACTATTACCCTAACTTTTTTTTAGTATTTGATTTTTTTTTTTGAGTGTATATGAATTTATTTATGATATATATAACATTTACGGAAGTTAATGTTTTCAGAAGTTAAAGGGGAGGGAAGGAGAGTCATTAGGTTAGAGGGTCATTTCTAATTGAATACTCGAACAGAATTATGAAACTATCAATATAAAATGATGATGTAAGTACTATGGATAAGTATCAATGTATCATATATATATGGGACCTCTCTAGGGCAGCAAAACTGGATTCTTGTGTGTTATGTTTTGGGTACTGTCAAGGTTTCTTTCTACTTGGAGTTGCATTTCAGGATAACATGGACATAGATGTGGTCCAAGAGACAATAAAGGCTAAACATCGATAATCCTCCAAAATCACAAGGCAAATTATTTTCTTGGTTACTATTCTTTTCACCAATTTGTAAAAGTGAAAGAAAACTTATATAGTGTATTATTCAAGGAACGTGGCCTGTGTGTGTTTGAATTGTCAATTAACCCCAATGGAAGGCAAAGAGTAGTGGAAATTAATGCATATAATTAACGAGCATATAATATTGTCTTTAATCTTGTACTCAAAGTTAAGAATAAAATGTTTACACGTATCCAAATTTAAGTCTAACTACGCACATAACTTCTATGGAAGCGCAGTAGATTATATTCTAGACATTTCTCAATTAAACATTGGTATAATCATCACATTTACGATTACGAATAATTGTACACAAATCTGAAAATTAGTTTACAGACTAACATTGTTTTAATCTTTATGCGATTATGCATGGTAGCTAACTATTTATACCGTTTTATAGTGGCTGAGGATATTTCAAAAAACAAAGCGAAAAAGTAAACATCTTTTTTCGTAAGAATATATACTTATATGATACCCTATTTCATAATAAAGAGTGGAAGCTTTGTGGCTGTAGAAAATATCCTACATGGATTAACAAATAAGTGACAAATAAGATCTGATACATGCTGGAGAATCTGGGATAGATGAAGATATTAGTGAGGTACATCTTTAAAATGGTATCAAGTCAATCATCGTCATCCTTTTGGAACTTTTTATTGTGGAATTAAAAAAGTACTTGCTTCTTTTACTTTTGGAAAATCTATAAATTATGTTTCTTAAAGTTAATTATTAATTATATTAAAAATAAGGATTCTTTTCTTTTTGGTCCGAGAAAAAACAGAGTTCAAAGTACTCTTACTCATACATGTTGAGCCTGTCCCTGCTGATCTTGAACTTATTGTTTTGAGACTGAGATGTGAATGCTGCTTACAACAGAAAAAAAAAATGGTTAGATGGCTTACGGTTACAAGGATCTGTCAAGCAAACGCACATGCATGTACATGTTTCTTTTGAAAAATTAAAAACTCTCCTTTTCCAACAATTATAGAAAATTTCCCAAAAAAAATATACTTTTTGCATAAAATATACATTAATTAAATATAAAAAGATTCAAGAGTATACCAATGAAGATTGAGTCTAATGGAAAGAATTAGGATTTGTTTGAAATGGTTATCGCTTTTTAGGTTTCAAATTTGTTTTCAACACAATTATTTAGTTTATATATATAAGACCTTAATTTCTTACAAAATGATAACTATTATAATCCTTTCATTTCAAAATGACATTTTAATCACACAAAAAAAATCATATTAAGTATCGATTTAGGTTTTTAATGAAACATTAAATATTTTACTTCAATTTTACTCCAAACAAATGATTACTATGATGGTTTTTGAATACTGTGTATATCTATTTTTCATCTACCAGTAAGAAGAATTAAGTAAAATATTTACTTGTTTTTTCTTGTGAAAAAAATTAAACAACACTGTTTTTCAATATTTCTTATCGGAGAAACAACTATATTTATTCCTTAATCATATTTCGAGTAAAATTGCCTTTTATAAAAATAGTTGCGGGGGTGGAACTTGGAAAATATTAAAAACATTGTTCAGCTTATTATAAAATGAAATGAAGTGATTTATGTCATGTCTTGTTTAATTGTGTTTCATAAAGTATGTCAGTCCATGAAATATATAGTTTCTATATTCTTATTTATATTTTTTTCCCAAAAAATTAAATCCTGAAAATTGAAAGAGAAAAAACAATATTAAAGAGAAAAGAGGAGTGCAGCATGCATGGTAGTTTTTTCGATTCACATCATAGTCTAATCAGGGTTGTTGTGATGAATAGGCATGGATTCTATGGGATAATATTAATTAGACAAACACCAATGGGTGAGTTGATCATGTTACACAATTACCACAACAATCCCCATACAACACTATATAGTCTAGAAATAAAAGGGTTGAGGTATATATCATGGTAATGGTAATGAACTCACCCATCATGTTAAAATGTTAACGCGCTAACATGTATGTGGCTTAGGTTAATTATGAGACATGTGATTTGGGGGACAAGTAGCTAGCTAGGGTATTTTCACCTGCACCTGGTGTCAGGTGATGGGCTTTAGCAAGTTACTTCTCAGTGGGACCCTCTGGTCGGTCATGGAATTAGCATTTGGACCCCACCCGTCATAGAAGACTCCATCGGTGTCGATTGGATCATTTGGTCATTTTTTTTGTCTTCATGCTATCTTTTGCTATCTACATCATCAACTTCACCCGCCTTAGTCAAAAGCATAATAGGATCTCAAATCCAAATGTTAATATATCAAGAATGTGCCCCCCCTCCCCCCAAAAAAGTGTTAATATCAAATTGTTGCAAATTCTAACATATTAAAGTAGTGTTTCTCTCATATTTTGACAACATAATTGTAAAATCATTACAATGAGACAGAACTTGAAAAATATTTTAACAAAATTAATATAAGTACGTACAATTTACTTCAAATCCTCAATAATTTATACATCTTAAACAAAATTAAGCCTTAATTAATAATAGTATTATTAACTTGAAAGCATATTTTTTTACATGTTATATTATAAAGTACCAATCAATTTTTGCTCATAACTAATTTTGACTAAAAAAAAATTTGGTTGATCATTTCTAGACTTTAATAGATTCTCTTAATCACCTTAAATTATTATTATTATTATTATTATTATTATTATTATTATTAAGAGTTGAATTCAAGATATTATTCATGTGATTCCAACTCTGATACACCTAAACCAACATAATGTTAGTAGTTTTTTATTGAAAAAAAAAACTTCAAACATATTTGTGAATAAGATTTTCTTGAATCCTTCTTTACCAAACATTTTTTTTCAATTTTTACAACCCCAATAATTAATTAAGCAAATGGTATTTCTAATTACATACATTGAATTTCAGACCCGTGATCTCTTTTGATTACAATTAATCAGTATCACCTTATTAAATGTTGTAGTCAAAGTAAAATGGTTCATCTCTAACCTCTTGAAAATTAATTATTGAGTAATGATAGAGAACACCCATTTTTTATTATGTAAATATACGTACTTTTCCCATTTTTTTAGAATGTGCTGGAGTTTGATCAGTATGATTTTTTTGGTGCAATTGATCAACATGATTAGAATTCCAATCTTAAATAAAAAAAAATTGAAAAGTACTAAATATAATAAATTAAAGAGAAACAAGATTATGTATTGATAGTATAAAAAAATTTACATAATCATTTAATTATAATTTATCATGTATGATAAATTTTTTAACTTTTAAAATAATTATCTTTAAATAATTCAAATAATATTTTATAATTAAATGACGATATAAAATTATTTTATACCGTCACTAAATAAACATTCAACTCTAAATTAAATTAGTATTTCCTTTTTTAGTTAAAGCCACTTTAGTGTTAATAGTAAGGAGTGTTTAATTAGTATAAGTGGAATATATACTTTTTAGAGTAATATATAAAGTATAACCTATTAGAGAGGAAAATCACAGAAAACAAATAATTTTGTGTCGAAACCAAGATGGTATGTATTAATTGAATCTCACTCAACATTTTAATTTGTTTCTAACAATAAAAAATATATGTAGGATAGCTCTAATTTAGTTGTTCCATCTCAGAAAGAAGTATATATTTCAGATCAGCTCATGGATTTAGATATCCACAAGGAGTCTCATATTTGACTATATTTTGAGCTTAAAAATTTAAGTGGCGTTAATTTGAAGGTATATTATTACATTTTAAAGAATAATATTATGAATATTATAATTTAAGCTTAAAAATATATTTTTTTCCAACGAACACAAGACAGTATCTTTATGATAAGCCATGCCATGACTAACAATGATGTATACTTACCATTCCCATGGTTGAAACTCCAAAGTGGGATTATGCATGGACCCCACATGATTAGCATGGTAATTTTCTTGTTACACATGGATTGATGGCTCCATCCTCCAGCCAACAAAAGCAGGAGACTAAAATCTTATCTTCACCTCACACTTATCATTCCTTTGTATCCTTTTTCTTCCACAACACATACTACAATTAAAAATCACTATCAGTGAAAAAAAAACCCTCATAATGAAATAAAGAAAACTAGCACAGTCCCCCTTGGCTCCCACCCACGTGTCACCCTCTCACCAATTTGGAATCCCACGTGTCAACCTCTCAACGGCTAGAATTCCAGTTCACGTCATCATCACATACCCACCCCTTCTTCCATACACCCGCCGCCACCTCACTCCACAGGATAAATCCCTCCCATCCGAAAAGACCAAATACCCCTGACTCTCTAACACGTCGCGAGACCATTGGATGTCAAAATAAACCCTACCCACACAGGATCATTCCCCACTCCCGTACCGGTATAAAACATGGGCGTCACTCTTATATTGTGGGGTAACAAAAACAAAACATTTCGTCCGAACTAATATAACATGTTCTTCCGTGGAAGAAGCCATAGCCATAACATAACTACCACTTGAAAACAAAACCCACCACCACCTTAGTTAAAAAAAAAAAAAGGTTAGATAAAAATTAAGCTTTGTTCGGTGGTGACCATGGAAAGCACCGACTCATCAAGCGGTTCACAACAACCGAACCTGCCACCTGGGTTTCGGTTCCACCCCACTGATGAAGAGCTTGTAGTTCACTACCTCAAGAAAAAAGCAGCTTCTGCTCCTCTTCCGGTAGCCATCATCGCCGAGGTTGATCTCTACAAGTTCGATCCATGGGAGCTACCCGGTATGTTCTTCAATTTCATCCAACGAATCAAAAGATTCAAACTTTACGTTCAAAACTCAAATGGGTTTGTTTTACTTTTTATTTTGTATTATTTACTTTTTGTATTTATTATGATTTTTCTTTATTTTTGTGTGGTTGGCAGCTAAGGCCGCGTTTGGGGAGCAGGAGTGGTATTTCTTTACTCCGAGGGACAGGAAGTATCCGAACGGCGCGAGGCCAAACAGGGCGGCGACATCTGGGTATTGGAAGGCTACTGGGACTGATAAGCCTGTGTTGACCTCTGGTGGGACCCAAAAGGTTGGGGTGAAGAAGGCTTTGGTTTTCTATGGAGGGAAGCCCCCAAGAGGGATCAAAACCAATTGGATCATGCATGAATATAGGCTAACTGATAACAAGCCTAACAATAGGCCTCCTCCTGGTTGTGACTTGGGCAACAAGAAAAACACTCTAAGGGTAATTCATTACAATTTTATTTTGTATACATGCCAAATGTTCATTAGAAATTTGATCATTTTATCACATCATCTTATTCGTTAATATATATGATAATACGATGTGGTGATATGATGAATAATTTCTTTTGAATGTTTGTGTAACGATTCAGATGTGTTGTCTCTGTTGTTATCTGATTATTAGAATTGGAATTTTAATTTGATAATCTGGATAATAAAGATTTTTTTTATTGAAGAATGTATAAATTTATCGATGTGAAACTCCAATTCTATTATCTAAGTTTTGTTCATGAATTAAATATTGTGCTTTATATATCCCTTTGGGTGATTTCTGAATTTGGTGCTTTGGATTTTGTGTGTCTATAGCTTGATGATTGGGTGCTGTGCCGAATCTACAAGAAGAGCAACACGCATAGGTCACCCATGGAGCATGACAGGGAAGATTCAATGGATGACATGATTGGAGGGATTCCTCCATCCATCAACGTGGGCCACATGAGTGCGAGGTTTCATCATCTTTCAAAGATGACGACAGCCTACAACAACGGTGCATTGTTGGAAAATGATCACCACAACTTGTTGGAAGGGATGATGATAGGTAACAGCAACGGAGGGATGAACACAACTACTACTACTACACCTGGTCCCATGTCATCTCACTTAGGGGGATCCAAGGAAGAGCTTTCTTTTGTTCCAACCATGACTCACTCTTCAAACACTTCTAAGAGAACACTTTCATCACTGTATTGGAACGATGAGGATGTGGCGGGTACCTCATCTTCGAACAAAAGGTTCAATTTGGAATTAAGTGGGGACAATAATAACCATGGAAGTGTTGTGAGGGATGATCAAGAGAATGGCACTGCTTCCTCTATTGCCACTCTGCTTAATCAACTCCCTCAAACCCCTTCATTGCACCAACAATCAATATTGGGGTCAATAGGTGATGGACTTCTTAGAACAACATACCAAATACCAGGAATGAATTGGTATGCTTAGAACAATTTCAGGTTTGTTTTAATTATTGATGAACAGGGAGATATTGAATTACTATAAAGAAGGATATATGATATGATCCTCGATCAGCTGGTGGAAACCCTACACTATTAGATTGTAATGATTTTAATGGGATATTGAGATTTTGGTTGTTAGGAATTTGGAAGCAGTTGTTAGAGTTTGATCATTTAGATGGGCCTCATTATCATCCAATGAAGTTCTTCAACCATTGGAGTTAGCTGCAAGCAATAACAACACCAAAGGTCAGGCCATGGGATACTTTTAGTTAAACTTTAATATAGCTTTATACGTATATATAGATATTTGCTTTTTTTATTGGTATGTAAATAAAAAAATGGTGGTGTGCTCTTAATTAATGTATACAAATATTCAAATGAGAAAAGAGATTTCAACTCAGCTGTTATATGTATACCTTGATCAATTAGGATACAAATGAGCTTTGTGTAGATCATATACTGTAGAACAACGATCTATTTAATATATTTTAATTAAAGACAAATGGTGACTATGGTTTGTCACTGTATTGTTTATATTCTTCTCTCAAGAGCTTGATATAATGATTGAATTTTCATTGGTTTTATCTGTTGTGCTATGAAGGTTATAAGTTAGCACAAAAGTAACGAGATCGGATTTTCTTTTGTTTAAGTATAATACTATATGGTAACGAATTCTCGATCACGTCTCTGCATGTAACCTAACCAGAAGGTTATTAGTCTCACTCAGATGTTTATATCCTCTTGCCCAGAATTATTCCTGACGAATCTAATTGAGTTTGGAACATTTGTATCAGTAAATGAACACATAGAAGGTATGCCATAGTAATTTGTTTGTTATGAAATAATTTTCACCACGTACGTCCTATGCGATGTAGGAAGATCTACATGTGCAACTTAATTATTAGCTAGGGACTTTTCTGATTTATACGCACCAATTCAGTTTATGAATTTTGTTCCTACTGATCTCTCGTGCTCAACATTTGAAAACGAAAATTTTCCCATAACATATGATGATATTTGTCTTATTTTATACTATTAATTAAAAATAGTAATTATAAACAAAAAAAATCAATTGTCAATAAGTTAAATATTATAATTCATTGTTTTCATGTTTTGACACATAAAGACAATAAACATGCTAATCATATCCCTTCACATATTATTTAATATATAAGATGTTATTACTGGAGCAAATGCTATCTTGGGAGCTATGATCTTAACAAGTCCTAGTGGATGTTGATGTACTGCCTATAGAAGATCGAGTTAATTAATTAAGCTTATCACGTTATCTTAAATCTTGATGTTATTAAAGAATTTGTGGCTTGTGATGCCATGATTCCATGATTATCCGGGGCTATTTTTTCATGCTGTCAATTTTTGTTTCCCTAATTTCTCCCTTCTAAAAATGTCATTGACTCGTACAGCCCATATCTTAGGATAAGTTACTCTTTTTCTTTTTTCTTTCTACAAATCCAGTACAAATAAATTCACACAGATAATTCAAGTATCCCTCATCTGCAGAAACTCTGACACTTCACCCTACCTAATCATGGTCAATTCGACATGCGCACATCAAAGTTCTAGATGACGTGTATAGTATGAAAATATCAAATTAATTTGCGAGGATTAATTCAAGAGTAACGACCAGAGGGTAAAAATTAAAAAAATAATGAAAGTTTTAAATTGTAATTACGATTTATCTTGTAGAAGAGAAAAGTGATATCTATGATAATACACTTCAAGAAGAAGAGATTATAAGATATACGCAAAAAATTATTATGTGATAAAAGAGTATTATCATTCAAATAATTTTTATTTTTTATATAACACATAAATTGTGAAGATTAATTCAAGAGTAACAACTAGAGCGTAAAAATTAAGAAAATAATCAAAGTTTTAAACTGTAATTACGATTGATCCTCTATAAGAGAAAAGTGATATCTATGATAGGACACGTCAAGAAGAAAGAGGTCATAGGATATACGCGAGAAATTATTATGTGATAAAAAAGTATTATCATTTAAATAATTTGTATATTTTATATAACACATAAATTGCGAGGATTAATTCAAGAGTAACAACCAGATGGTAAAAATTAAGAGAATAATAAAAGGTTTAATCTATAATTAATTACCATTGATCTTGTAAAAGAGAAAAATGATATATATGGTAATACACGTCAAGAAGAAGAAATCATAGGATATACACGAGAAATTATTATGTGGTAAAAGAATATTATCATTCAAATAATTTACATAACTGAATATATAATTATTTTTTAAA
>NC_038249.2:37551136-37560072 GCF_000004515.6 Glycine max
ACACGGACACACACACACACACACACACACACACACACACACACACACACACACATACACACACACACACACACACACACACACACACACACACACACACACACACACACACACACACACACACACACACACACACACACACACACACACACATTATCGAAATTAACTGCTGAGAATTAAATATTTGATATTTTAAGATTACCTGATAATTTTTTGCGACATACACGGGCTAATATCATCACTTTATATAACGATAGATTCAAGCTGCAAAACAAATAATTTCACATCATGCAAACCAATCACTAAACACTTGCTTGGATACATCTCTTTCATGACAGACACCCAGATAACAGCAATAACAAATTTTTCAAACATGCACTTCAATGCAGGATTGTAATTAAGCTAGCTAGCTCCATGGTCAATAATAGACCATATATGACTATTG
The DNA here is from genome assembly GCF_000004515.6 of Glycine max. NCBI lineage: Eukaryota > Viridiplantae > Streptophyta > Magnoliopsida > Fabales > Fabaceae > Glycine > Glycine max. The sequence goes on from NC_038249.2 coordinate 37,551,582, forward strand.
AGAGGAAAGAATTAACATTAAAAATAATATAAAATATGTATTTAAGTTGAACATTATTATAGTTAATTTGAAGCCAGGGCATAAATAAGGTTTGTTTGAATCTGAAAAGGGCATGGAAGATATTTGAGCGAGCATGGGCGTCATTATCTTTCGTGGGAGTGATAAGACGTAGTTAACTATATTCCACCACCGAGACAGAGGTCACGCAAATAGACAACAAAGTCGACCTCACTAGCAGCTAGCCTTTCTTTCTGGCTTGACTCTAAGGGACCATTCTTGCTATCATCTAAAGGAATCATTATCCTAATACCACACAAATTTAATACCCCTTTTAATTGCATTCCCTTCTCAGGAAAGAATACAAATCAACTTTATAAAATTTAGCATCATTTGTGCTTCGTTTTGGAATAGGATATCATAACGATATATTGCACTATTATTGCTGCTGTTGGTATGCCTCAGTTGTGTATGATGCTTTCACACTGCCTAAATGTATCAAATCTCATCCATATGCCAAAATTCTAAAAACAAAAAGATCATAGACGTATACACGCCCGGTCCCTAAGAAGAGAGAGAAATAAGGAAAGAAAAACCTTAAACTATAAAACCTGCCCTTAACTTGTCAAATTAATATTATTTTATCAACTTTTGTGTGTTAAAATAAATTAGTTTATCCACAGCCCACTCTTAGTGCAGAGGACTTTTAAGATCTACTTTGATTTTTCAATCGGTGGCGTATCTCATAATTTATTTTGAAACACTTTTCTATTATTTTGAATTTAGTTTATTGATTTGAGTTTTAAATTTTTACACACAACATTAAATTAATAAAGATAAAATAATGTATATTGATTTAAATAATTTATAATCATAATTCATTTCTCTTATATGAAAAGTCTTATATCTTTAGTTTTCTTCCTATTTAATAAAATTAATCTTCAGAATGATTTTTTTTTACAGCATCTTCAGAATTTGATAGGGATGCGATCAAATGATATCAGGAGTCAAATTTTATATAAACCACTTAATAACTTTTAAAAGAATATGAAATTAACCTATCCAACCGTTAAATTACAATATTTTATAAAGTAGCTTTGGTTTATAAAATTTCATGAAAAAAAATAAAATTCATAGCACTACTTTATTTTGACAGACAATAATTAATAAGAAAAAATATATTTTTATTCCTTCTAAAATATGAAAATTTCGATTTTAGAATCTCTAAAAAAATTGTTTTTTATCCTTCTAATTTTGAAATCTATCACTTTTGGTTCTCCAACCACTATCTAAATCACTTGGGTACCAAAAGTGATGCATTTTAAAATTTGAAAGAAAAATGTAGACAAAATTTTTTAGAAGGACTAAAAGCAACATTGTATATAGTATAAGAACTAAAATTAAATTTTACAACTATTTAACATATAAGTAAGTATATATTACAAGAACAACACAACAAGTGTCAAAATTAATTAACTGAAATTTGATATACATTATTAGAAAATTAATTACAAATTATTCAAATATTAATTAGATTGGTTGATTTTGTATTTTACATATATATTAATTAGTTTAACTTTAAAATTTTAACTTAATTAATCGTGTCCCTATTTGATAATAATCTTATAGCATGTATTTTCTTAAAATAAGTGATTTCATCATTATTTAACAATGTGATTATTTTACCATATGTACTTCTATTTTTATTTAAATTTTTACATAAATATTTTTAAAAATACCCATACAATGGGAAAAACTTACTAATTTTTAACTAAATGTGAGTAAATTGTCATTTTAATTTTGTCAATATTCAAGTGTCATGGATTTTGTTAAAATGCTTTGACAATTATTTAGTTCCTTAATTAATCATATGAAGGGTCATCAAATAAAATTGTCTTTTTATATAAGTAGACTGAAAAAACTAAAGTGATGTGGTTTTTCATGATTAAGGAATTAATATCAAATTTGTACGATTAATAAACTAAATTAATGTATTTTTTATAACTTGGAACTAAATGGATATGTTACTTTTTTCTAAATGATTAAATTAATATAGCCTTTTATATTTAAAAGACTATTTCCTATTAATTGGTATTCTCCTTTGGATAAAAATGGATGTTTTTTTTTAAAAAAAAAAACTAATTTGTATGGTCTTTACCAAAAACTAATTTGTATGGCAATGAAAAATTCGAAGACTAATGTAAATATTTACATATAGACTCATAGAATATTGTCTTTATCATGTAAATCAATTCTAGCACTATTTCACCATAAAACAAGAGAACAATTTGGAAAAATGTTTGAGAGGTGCATGGAGTGATTTCGATGATGAGGACTGAGGAGAAAGATCTATCTAGTTTTTGACTTCTTGTATTGTAAGTTAATAATTGAGGGCATCAGTGTGTTCCTTTTCATGGATGGAACTTGCCGAAAAGAAATTAAAGAATGGAAGAAGGTCTTTGAATCTTGATTGATTGATTGATAGGTTCGTATATCCAGCTAACTACAAATACCGTGCAAATTAATGATACATAATAATATGTGGGAAAACAGTCAATTATCATCAAGTCAAATTTGGCACAGCCCCACCACCACAGGGCACGTAGGTTAAGTCCCTCCCCACCCCCCACCCCACATATAAAAAACACTACTTTGTGTTAGGCCTCTCGTGCCTTTGGCAACATGTTACACTGAATCAGTTGGGAGAAAAGGAAAAGAAAAACGAAAACCAAATAATTAGAACCCACTTTGGGGTATATATGATAGAGTGTGGCAATCATAAAAGTTGTACTATGCCTTCCAATTATTTGCGGAAAATCTTAGAGGGAGATATTATAAAAGAAACAGATAAGCCAGGATGTTTCAAAAAATAAATTGCAATAATATGGCCTTTTATGCGTACTCATAGACACAGGTTCAAAAAATAAAAAGCAAAGAAGAAAATATTTTATATTATAAGTATAAAACTAATATGTCATTGGTGCAAGTAAAATTGACCTCAAATCTTTCTAACAATGTCTTAAATTTAAGTATGAGGAATAAAAAAATATAATATAAAATGACCCACTAAATAAAGATCATTTGACATAAACTTTATTGGATTAGATTTTAAAAAGTTTGAGTTTAACTCAAGTTTAAAATTTAGAGTCCAAACCATATATAAGATTTAAGTGGTCCAACTAACTTGGTTTATTTTGTCAAGTCTTATTCAAGTATACCAAGGAATTACTTTGATAAATAAAATTAGAAACATTAATGTTTTAGTTCATTAATCTCGATAAGTTCATAACTGTAAATAATTTTTTATGAATTATAATAAATATATTTTTTTTAAAAATCCACTCAACGTGTTCATCCAAAGCAATTGAGTTAGGTTAAAGTTAAACTCATTTTAAAGGTAAGATAAAAGTCTCATCCAACTCACTTGTTTAGTAGTTAAACAAGCTAACTTAATAAATTAAACTCATTTTATCATTTCTAATCATATGTTTGAAAAAATTATTGTTAGAAAAGATAGTACTATTACTTATACATGGAAAGTAATCAACCCTTGATTATTAAACGTAACGCTCTTTTTTGTTGTGAACAATTAAGGAACACTCTTAACGCGTAAAAAAAAAACAACAACAATATTCACCATCATAATAAAAAGAGCAAGTAGTTGGCATGGGTTGGAACTTGGATCCGAAAAGAGAAAAAGAAAAGTACAGTTAGCAAAATCAGGTCTAGGTTTTCCCAAGCAAGACCCAATGTGCGCAACAAATAGCCAACTAAGCACTTGTGATGGGATTTAGTTGTATGGCGGCGCATTTTGTGATAAAAAATTGGTGTGCACTATGCCACAGGTAGACAAAAGATACCATATGGGGAGGCTGATTCTCCTCCATTATAAATTGATATTAAGCACCCATCCCCTTCACCATGTGGCCTCCATGAATGTCAAGTGGGCTTTGGTGGTGGCCCAGTACCAGTTATGAACAGAAGTTGATATTGATCCCAACCATATTGCTATTGGCCCCTATAATAATGAGAAAAAGACCTTTTTACCCTTCCTTCTTTCTTTCACCTTCTTCTCACCCAACCCATCAGCTCCGTCTACATCTGAACTCACGCAACCATAATCAATGCTGACCACCTTTGCATTGCATGACAGTCCTACCTCTTCTAATCCATGTAGTGCACCACCACCACTCACCAAATTCCAAAACCACTATGCACACCACCACATTGGTTAGATCCACATGTGGCCTCCTCACCGTGCATCCCCCACCCTGCCCAAATATGAACTCAACGTCACTCTCAACTCCAACCCCACGACAACCACAAAACCACCCTTGTACCATCATGTCCTAACACCACCATGATGCTTCTCCTTCTCAATGAGTTCGATGCAATGACATTCACGATGATTCTCCTTTTCGATGATGGTGGAAGGTCATGAATATCGAAGCATTCCCCTCACACAACGACACAATGGTGTTGGTGATGGGGTGTTGACATCAGGGTGAAGTAGAGGTGTGGAGTGATAATTGGGTTGGGGTGCCACGAAGTTGCTCAATGAAAATATGATTCCCTTTTAATATTCAATAAAGCATAATTCTATTTATGTTTCATTGTGGGAGTGCAAAAATAATTATACAACAGAATTATAATTTTGTTGCACATTTTAAAAAGGAATTATAATTCTTAGGTGTAATTTTTCACACCCCCACTTATACAAGGAAAGTATGATTCCACAATGTGGGAAAGGGTAGTTTTAAAAATATGGGTGGCGCTTATAGCAATGTTGTTGGGACCAACAACAACCCCTTAAAACTATCTTCATCACATGCCCAGAGTTTTTTTTTATTCATCCAACTAGAAGCCTAAACTAATGTTTTTGTAAGCCGTAAAAATCAGTCTATATATATATCGGCAATAATACTTCATTAAAAAAGCACAAGAAGTGCTTGGAAAAAATACATGAAATATAGAATACATACCCCACCAACATAACAGTTCTCATCCACCTACTAGCTATCAATAATAATAATTAGTTTTCAATTCCTTTAATTATTTAGCCGTGCAAATCTGTGCAAATCTGTTATTTCCAATTCTGATTTGTTGAGAATTATTAGGAGATTGGTAGCTTGATTCACTACATATTAGGGCTGTTCACTTGTATATATATCACTGTAAACTAATATCAAATTCATCAATAAAAGTTACAAACTTATTCCTCTATATGGTATCAGCCTAAACGGTCCACCCATTCCCTATTTCTTCAATTAAGGACGTCGTTCCCCACCCTTGCCTCCCATGGCCGACAACAACTCCTTCATTCCCAACCCCTATAAGTCATCCAAACCCCTTGCTTGCATCACTTTCACCAATGTCACCAAACTTCTTCCCAACAATTATCCTAATTGGAAACAACAAGTTGAAGCTCTCCTTGATGGCTATGATCTCCTCCAATATCCAGATGGATCTTTTCTTGCGCCGTCAAAAACGATCCTCACCGCTCCAACATCTTCGACGTCGACTCTGTCGGAAACGACCCCCACCACTGCATCACTTCTGGTAACAACTCAAAATCCTGCTTACCAAACCTGGCGTCGACAGGACCGCCTTATATATGGTGCTCTCCTCACCACTCTCTCTAATGAAGTGGCCTCCCCGGTGTCTCAAACCAAGACCTCACATGATCTCTGGATTCTTCTCAAAAACACCTATGCCAAAGCATCTCGCAGCCATCTCAAGCAGTTAAAGGAACGTCTCCGTACGGCTTCCAAAGGTACCCAATCCATCACTACCTATATGCATCACCTAAAGCAAACTGCAGATCTCCTTGCATCACTTGGCTCTCCTGTTTCTGTTGAAGACATGACTGATTATGTCTTACACGGTCTCGACGACGGCTATAGAACAATCATTGATGCCGTGAATGCAAGGGACACCCCAATCAATTTTGATGACCTCCATGAACGGCTTCTGATTCAGGAACTTTCAATTGGTGCTGCCCAAAGACAAACTCCTGCTCCGCTGACAGCCTTGAATGCTCAGGCTCGACCCAATTCCAATGACAAATCTCGGCATGGACAAAACCCTGCACAATCAACTCAACGCACTGGCACTTGCAAACCTTTTCTCAGCCGCTGTCAGTGGTGCAACATCAAAGGTCATGTTCTCTCTCAGTGCAAAACCTTCCAGCAGCAGCATCCTAGTGTCCCACCGCCACCTTGTAACTCTCCGGCTCACACTGGACAGGTTCAGGTCAATACTGCAACTGCCGGCCCATCGCAACATGATTTTCTGTTTGACAGTGGAGCGACACATCACGTAACCAATGATCTCGATAATCTGGCGCTTCATCATCCGTACACTGGTCCTGACTCACTGTTTATGGGTAATGGTTCAGGTTTAAACATCACTCATTCTGGAACACTTTTACTTAATGATTTATCCTTGTCTAATGCTTTGTGTGTTCCTTCTATGAAACAAAAAATAATCTTTGTCTCTAAACTTACCCAACAAACTAACTCTGCTGTTGTTTTCCTGCCAAACTCCTTTTATGTGAAGGACTTGCAGACGGGTCACACAACCCATAAAGGCTCATTTGTGGATGGACTCTATCTCTGGCCCGCCACCTCACCCTCGGTCCACACGGTTCGAACAAAATCCTCTGCATCATGGCATCATAGGCTTGGGCACCCTTCATCTTCTATTTTCAAATTTGTTTAGAAACATTTTTCCTTAGGCTCAAATAAATTTCCGCAATCCGATTGTAACTCGTGTCAAATTAGCAAAAGTCATAAACTTCCATTCCATGAATCCACTCTTAAATCTTGTTATTCATTAGAAATAATTTTCTCTCATGTCTGGACTTCTCCTATTCTATCAATTGATGGTCTTCGCTATTATTGCATGTTTGTTTATCATTTTACTCGCTATATTTGGCTATATCCAATGAAACGAAAATCTGATGTGCAAACTATATTTCCCAAATTTAAATCGCTAGTTGAAAATTTCTATCATTACAAAATAAAAATTCTTTACACAGATAATGGTGGCGAATATATTGGTCTTTGCCCTTTTTTACTAAATCATGGTATAAGTCATCATACAACGCCACCTCTATACTAGCCACCCAGCCAAAAATGATAAACCAGAAATTGTTACATAAAGATATGATTCTTAATCTATACTAGTATTGTAGCATATAGCCACATAGAGCAAGATACATCCCCAAACAAAATCAACACAGATCAATGAAACCATTTATCTGCTAAAAGCCAACAAATGAATTCCTCGGGTAGGCTTGTCATTGCTGGAAAGGGACAACAAACTTCTTGTCAAGTGCCCTGAGCCAAGACCACGTGAAGAAAATAATCTTATGCCATAGTTTCTGGATGTCCATCTGCTTGCCTTCAAAGATCATTGCGTTACAGAGTAACCAAACGTTCCACATCTCTTGCATTTACCATATGGTAAATGTTGCCAAAAGCGGTTTCATAAAAACTTGTACCACCTTCTCCACAAATCAAGCGATACAGAGCAATTGAAGAACACGCACAGACGCTCATGATCGTGTAGTTAAGTTCAACTTCGTTCGTTGGGACCCTATCAAGCAATATTCTCCAAAACAAGAATGACACTTTTGAGTGGTATGTGTATTTGCCACATGTTTTTGAAAACCTCCATCTCATGTCTTACAAAGCCAAATACGCCGATTTGACCGTGAAAAAAGTTGATTCATCTTTCAGCCCGAACTAATGATCCTCCCTGGCCAAGTTGATGCTAACCGACTCCAAAATTGATCTATGCTCATCCACCAAAATCGTTTCCCACTCAAACCACTCTCTTCTCCACTCTAATTTCCACACCCACACCCGCTTGTTGTCAACCCAAAAACCCATGTTACTTATCACTTCCCCTTTTTGTTCAGAATTCAAAAACAATCTAGGAAAAATGTTTTGAAATGAGTCCTCCCCTACCCACTTATCCACCCAAAATCTAGTACCAGAACCATTCTCAATCTTACACTCCAAAGACTTAACAAATCAAGAATCACTCTCCCCTTCATAAACAATCTTCAAATTTCTCCAGCATAAAAACTCATTAGGTTTACTCTCCCTTTCCCAAATATCTCTCCACCTGAATACTTAGACGCAAAAATCCATTCTAATATCTCCCCCTCTACTATGAAAGTTACCATTTTGTAAGTAAGGCAACATTGAAAATGGTTATCCTTCACCCCAACCCTCCATGCTCTTTGTTGAACTAATTTGCTTCCGACTCACTCAAGTATATATATATATATATATATATATATATATATATATATATATATATATATATATATATATATATATATATATATATATATATATATATATATATATATATATATATATATATATATATATATATATATATATATATATATATATTCAAAAAACAGGGAAATAGAGAGGTGGGATGAAGAATAGAAAGGGATAATTTGGAAAAGGAGCGT
>NC_038249.2:37560172-37609888 GCF_000004515.6 Glycine max
TATATATATATATATATATATATATATATATATATATATATATTCGTATTAATACAAATTAATATAAGAAAGGTCTGCTAAGAGAGAAGTTTTTAACAATACAATCTGTCAAGCACATTATTTTAACACATAAAATTATAATTAATTTAAACTAAAAACAAGCTGTACATGTAGACTAAACACGTATAAAGTAAAAAAAAAAAACTAAAAAATAACGATTATTGTTTTGAATTGAGGCTTGGAAAAAATAATTCAGACAACTTAAGATGTCTTATTTTGTGTAACACTGAATACTAAACGCTTTTCTACCATCGAGATTTTTTATACTATTCTGTATTCTATTTAATTAATAAAGTGAGTGCAATTTATAGTGAAAAATAATATTTTATTATATCTATGTTTCAATGAGCAAAAATAATAATAATTTTTTTATACTAAGACCAAGATGCATTTTGAGATTTTGAAACAAATTTTGGTTAAAAATTTGAATTTTATTTAGTTGCACTTATAGTGTAAATTTTTTTTTGCACAATCAGATATTAATAGGAAAATTTTACAATAGGTTGAATTTTTATTGGATGTCCATAACTCTCTATGCAGAAAAGTTTTACATCCACAGCACATGTAGATTTGATTCTAAATAAACATTGTGTGAGATCAATAAAAAAAAAAAAACAAAGCAACTAACAATTCAAGAGTAATTATCTCCCACCACAGCATCACCACTAAGGAAAATTTTGACCATCAAAGTTAACCAATAAGAATAGTTAAAACATGTTAGGTTTTAATAGTAAAACCAGACTGATGAGCCCAGTATAGCCCAAACAAAATCCGAAACCCATTTGGACCAATAAAACCCTAAACTCTATTACGCTCTCACTCTTCTGTCACAAGATATTTCGAGTCAAATTCAAGAGAAGAAGAGGTTTTCATTTTCTGCTTTTTTTCGTTTCGTCGTGTTGAATGTTGAATGCGATGTTTATAATGGTGATTTTGTTATCTGCAGAGGGAAAAACCGATTTCCGTGCCAGGATTCGGTTGATTAATCAGGACAAGAACAAATATAACACTCCAAAATACCGATTTGTGGTTCGATTTGTATCCTTTTCTTATCGATATCTTAATTAGGTTAATCCAGGCATAAAGAAATGATTTAGGAGTGAGAATAATGAGAATTGATTTGACTGTAGTTAAACTTTATTTAATAAAAATATAGATTGACTATTGGTAGGTAAAAAAGATTTTGCCTCAACCTAGATTTGACTAGAAGGAGTGTATCGGACTAACATTTTAAAAGTTTTTTTATAAATTTTTTTAGTATTTAATTAAATTTTTTAAATGATATAAATAACTCTTATGATATTTAATTATGAATTTTATAATTTTTTTAAGAAATACAACCAAATTTGATGGTATTTAATTATAATTTTTTATAACTTAAAAAGTCTTTTGATATTTAAAAATATATAAATTTCAATTGATGATTTTTTAAGATGAATTTCATGTAACTTTTTAATATAAAATATCTAATAAACAATCTCACAATCACTTTAAAATTCTGTTAGACATTTTTATTATTTTTTATATTGGTTATCAAACTCTTTTTTTCTCATCACATTAAATGTAATTTTTTCTTTCTTCAATACCTAACACAAAAAAATAAAATTTACTCAAATGAAAGAGGTAGTGCTCAAACCAAAAAAATAATATTTTTAAAATGTATGTGTCATATGTTTTTCCTATTCTTTTGGAATAAAATAATGTTAAATATATTCTTTCTTTTTTGTACTTTTCTATTTGTTTTTTAAATTGAATTAATGTTTATCTTATGTGTCAATGCTAATCATGATTTCCTTATACTAATTATACTCATCATCTATTCCATGGAATGATTTTGTGACTATCAGTAACCATCCAATAATTTTCCACCCTCATCACTCTCTTCTGCACAGGCTTATTATTACACCACATTTAAAATATGTCATTGGATTTATTATGTAATAATTGTAGTAATTGAAAAAAAATAGTGTATAATTTTAAATTTATTCAAATCCAAAAGCAAGAATGAAAAAATGTCATTACAAGAAGAATTAGTATAAGGGAATCTAAAGGTAGAATCAATTTAGCTATTAAAATATATAAAAAATTATATTGATTTTACTTTTTTTTATTCAAACCCCATCATTTTTATTACTTTTTTTTACTAACTCTTGTAATTTTAAATGTGTTTTTAAAATAGATTTATTTTAAATCTTATAAATCTATAAATTATTTTAATACAAATTCATTAAAATTCAAACTATTATAAAAAATTTATAAAAGAATCTAATAACTTATAAAGTTCCTATATAATCTTTAAAATCGAGAAGATTTTTTTTACTAAAATAATTTTTTAAAATCTTAATTGAATACATTCCCTTAAAATTAATTGTCTAAATTGACTGCTACTAGTCTACTATGCTTGTTTCACACACAAAAAAAAAAGTCTTAATCACAAGGGATCATTATTGGCACAAATCCCATTTACTACAGGTTCCTACTAAGGGATTTACACTTTTTATTTATTGAAAACACCCTTTTCACACAAACTTGATAACATAAACTTGATAATAAAATCGTGTTTTCATTATTTACCGTCGGAGTGAGAAAATATAAACTATCAAATCATGTTTTTATTATTTTTGGAAGGATGCAAAGAAAGAAAAAAAACAAGAGTGGTTGTGTTTCCATTATTTTTACATTTAACCAATAAGAAGAGCTAAAACAATGCTAGTTTTAACCGTAAAACCAGGCTGATATGCCCAACATAACCCAAAACCCGCAATCTATTTGGGCCGGTAAAACCCTAGATCCATTCGACCCAAACAAACATCATATCATTTAAGCAAAGGCTAACCCTAAATTGCGCTGTCTCTCGTCACTATCGGGAGAAGTAATCGAGCTTCAGCAATGGTGCGATCCCTCTTGTATCTTCTCTGTAGCATGCTTCGCTATTTTGCAGAATCTGAAATTTAGTTATCCATGCTTAATTTAAGCTATGTTCCAATCTTTTGCATTTATATAGAGTGTGAACGTTATGGATTTTGGGTAGTTTTAGTGGAAGGAAAAGTTCTTAGTTATGGTGGGATTTTGTTTCTTGTTGTTACTTCCATGAGTGCTCCTTTCAGTTACCCGTTATGTTTTTTTTTTTTTTGTGTTCTTAGTTTTTATGTGTTTGGTAGCTTCTAATGGAACGGTTTTAAATGAAGGCTCTGCATGCTTTGTTGCTATTCCTATGACCTGTGCATTTTTCCATGACATGATAAGTATTAACGTGCTTTTTGGTTCATATTCAAGGTGTACGTCAAGGCTCAGAAATCAAAAGCCTACTTCAAGAGATATCAAGTCAAGTTCAAGAGAAGAAGAGGTTTTCATTTTCTACTTTTTTCGTTTCGTCGTGTTGAATGTTGAATACGATGTTTATAATGGTGATTTTGTTATCTGCAGAGGGAAAAACCGATTACCGTGCCAGGATTCGGTTGATTAATCAGGACAAGAACAAATATAACACTCCGAAATACCGATTTGTGGTTCGCTTTGTATCCTTTTCTTATCGATATCTTAATTAGCTTAATTCAGGCATGAAGAAATGATTTGGGAGTGTGAATAATGAGAATTGATTTGACTGTAGTTAAACTTGATTTAATAAAATTGGCTATTGGTAGGTAAAAATGATTTTGCCTCAACCTAGATTCGACTAGAAGTGATAAAAGTAGTTTCTGCTTTGGTTTCAGTATAAAAAGCATCCAAAAATAAATCACTATCACTTTTCTTGAAAATCAATTTTAACCTAACTTCCATTGATTTAAAATCAATGTCGCAAACGTTCTTCTGAATAAACATTTTATGTAGTTTAAATTTGTTATGGCTCGTGCATAGCATATGAAGATTGAGAAGATGTTTTATCTGGCAATGCTTTTTCTGTGTGTGTAAACCTTGACCTGGTTACTAGAGCAACAAGGACATTGTTGCACAAATAATATCTGCTAGCATTGCCGGCGATTTAGTTCTTGCTACAGCATATTCACATGAGCTGCCACGATATGGTCTTGAAGTAGGACTTACAAATTATGCAGCAGGTGCTGTGTTCATGAGGAATTCCTTCCTCTCCCACCCTCGTCTCACTCAGTTTTTTTTAAACTCTTGTCTCATGTTTTAATATCTGTGTCCAGCTTATTGCACTGGTCTCCTGTTGGCCCGAAGAGTCCTCAAAACACTTGAAATGGATGAGGAGTATGAAGGAAATGTTGAGGTATTTATCAGTTTGCTTTGCTGTTTGTGCCAAAGTGCATTTTTTTTTCTCAGCATTGTAATTTAATTGGTTGTATATTTTATTTCAGGCTACTGGAGAGGATTATTCAGTGGAACCTGCCGAGAGCAGGAGGCCATTCCGTGCACTCCTTGATGTTGGTCTTGTTAGGACTACAACAGGAAATCGCGTCTTTGGTGCCCTTAAGGTAATCTCTAATACTGCAACTCTTGGTATGATTTTGTTTTAGTGGTGGTCAAATCTAATAATTGTGATGGTTTACAGGGAGCTCTGGATGGGGGTTTGGATATTCCTCACAGCGACAAGAGGTTTGCTGGGTTTGATAAGGAGAAGAAGGAGCTTGATGCTGAGGTTCATCGCAAATATGTTTTTGGTGGACATGTTGCTGCCTATATGAAGGCATGAGATAAGATTGTATATTGTACAAGTCTTCTTTATTATATAATGCTATATTTGGATTTTTCAGCCATTTGTTAGACAACCTATTTTTTTATTTTCTGCAGATCTTGGCAGAAGATGAACCAGAGAAATACCAGTCACACTTCAGCGAATACATCAAACGTGGGATAGAGGCTGATGGTATTGAGGCACTTTACAAGAAGGTTCATGCTGCCATCCGTGCTGATCCTACTCTCAGGAAATCTGATAAGGAGCCCCCGAAGGAGCACAAGAGGTAAAGTTGATTTTTTACTTGAACTGGAATACTAGATTCTGGAAATAGTGTAATGTATGCATCTATTTTCTCATTTGATTTCTGGCATTAATTTTTACCTGTTGCTGGCATGGATTTATTTTCAGGTATTTTTGTGCTATTTATCTTGGGTGTGATCATATATTTTTTTTTACTTTTAGAACTTTTGTATTGGTAACATAGCCTTAGTATTTACTGATTGGAGAATGTTCCTGAGAATATCTGGCTCTTTTGTAGGTACAACATGAAGAAGCTGACTTATGAGGAAAGGAAGGCTAAGTTGATTGCACGCGTGGCGGCTATCAACTCTGCTGCTGATAGTGATGAAGATGATGAGTGAAAGTTCATTGCAGATGCTGTCCCATAGCCTGCCCAAGTAGAAACTATCTTATTTTGTGTCCATGAATCATTTTCTTTAAAATCTATTTGCCTGTGCTGTTTATTTTCTTGGTCCAAATTTTTTTCTATATATGCTTTTGCCTTCCAGAAAAAATAAATTCTAGGTCCAAAATTTGTATACTTTTTGGAATTGAGTAGGTCTTATTTTTGGTCAGCTTTGTGTTAGCTTAAATTGATGTTTTACCTTATAAAATCAGTTTTTGTTAACCTGAGGTGTGATCGTAATTTGTGATTGTCTGGTATTTTCTCTAGTCTCAAGTATAAGAAGAAGAAAAAAATACATTTTTCTTTGTTTCAAATCTAAGATAATTTTAATTAATTTTATCTTATTTATTGTCGTTTTATATAAAATATTCTACATTTAATTGAGTTGTCAGTTTTAATGATTTTTTTTATCCTTATATTAAGTTCCAATAAAAAATATGCTGAAAAAATATTTTTTAATTAAAATTGATTTAATTAAAAGTGATTAATTATGATAGTGTGGTATGATTTTATTTTTCTTATATTTAAGATCAGAGGGAGGAACTAGTATGCATTGGTTGCTGTTATTAACTTCTGAGTTATTTAATTTATTGTCAGCATTTACCGATAGAAAAGTTAATTTCTCAAATTCGGTTTGGTGATTGAGGTCATGGTACTGAAATTAACTGTTGAATCAATGAGTACGAATCAAGATCTACATTAGATTTATTTACGTTAATATACCTTTTTTTATTTTCCTAACTATCTCCCTTTCCCAATTATATACAAAACTAATCTCCTTTACTGTTTACGTTTTGAATTCATTTTTTAAGGACCCGAATTAGCAACATGGTTCATAAAAAACCACAGGTGCAACCGTCGCAATTTAAGGTTCAATTAGTAATGTTTTGATCCACTTTTGCGGTACAGTTAAAGACAACATCTATATACAATATTTACATAGGTGCAACCGTCGCAATTTAAAAAAAGAAAATACAATTACTCATCAAATAAACCAAGAGAAACCAAACTAATCAAACGGCAAAATGCTTCTTTCTGGCTATTCACTACATTCCTACACCACATTGAAGCCATACGCAAATGTGAACCATCTAATCTCTATGTAATGATTTCGATTCATGAATGTGAATGCAGAAAATTTATATTTCCTTTATTTTCTTCCTCATTTACACTTGAAGAAACATGCTAAAGGAAGCACATGTAGAGCATGAAAAAAAGAGACAATGAGAACCTCAATTACGAAGTAACTCGATTGTGCTTGGGTTTATAGGTCATCAAAATTTACTGGAGAATTCTATTGTAGATCTTGATTGTAAAGGTCAATCACAAATCGTATGGTATGTGCACTTTTATAAGTTATCACAAAATAGTATTTTGAAACTCAGATCAGACTGATCGGTTTAATCAGAAATAAGACATGTATCCGTTCAATCAACACAATAGATCAAAAAGGCATTTAAACTCATTAAAATGATAAACTTGACATTAGCAGTCAAAACTGCTACAATCAGTCATTAGTCCAACGGATTTTTATCATGTTTGTCTCCATTGTCAAAGTCACTGCACCACTTTGACTTGAATATTGAAATCCACTGCTATCTAGTTTCTTGAAATTTGCTGCTGGAAACACTGTCCGATTTCAATTACATTTGAGAAATTAGGTATTTGGGATAATGAACAAAAAAATGTGGTGTACGTCTTGATCACAGGACCTGAATGCCCTCATTACTTACTACCATACCAGTTGACTAAATTTATTTATTGAATGTAAGAATCATGAATATATTATAGTAATTTTTTAAATAAATATTATATTCCTCGTGATTCAATAAGTGACTATTGACACATTGATTCATGACCAGATCAATCGCTAGCCTGATTTATAATGTCTCAGAATCCAACATTAATTTCTAAAAAATTGTCGTGTGTGACAGGTCTTTTAATTGTACAATAAGATAGTTTCTACTTGTACATTCACTCATCATCAACTAGGAACTATGCCTCAACAATAATTTGTACATTAATTTCTACAAAGACATAACAACTTTTTAACTCACATTTCATAAATCCACTTCAATTGTCACTGATACACTGTAACTACACACTCCAATTGAACTTTTCTCTTGGTAGTGCTACATAAATGAATTTACTCGATTTAACAACGGCAACGGCGCATACTAGTTACCATTTACCAGACAACTTATGATCAAACGTTAACAAAACCTGATTTTATACGAACATTACTTGGGTATAGTGAATCATAAAAATAAGGTAAAACATTAATTCAAGCTTAACACAAAATTGACCAAAAATAAGGCTCTCAACTCCAAAAAGTATCCAAATTTTGGACATAGAAAATAAACAGTACAGGCAAATAACATAGTTTCTACTTGTGCAGCTATGAGACAGCATCCGCAATGAACTTTCACTCATCATCTTCATCATTATCAGCAGCAGAGTTGATGGCTGCCACGCGTGCAACCAACTTAGCCTTCCTCTCCTCATAAGTCAGCTTCTTCATGTTGTACCTGCAGAAAGAGGCAGATACTCTAATGAACATTCACTAATCAGTAAATACTAAGGCTATGTTACCAATCCAAAAGTTCTAAAAGTCAAACAAAAATATATGGTCACACCCAAGATAAATAGCCACATAAATAGCTGAAAATAAATCCATGCCAGCAACAGGTCAAAAATTAATGCCAGAAATCAAATGAGAAAATAGATGCATACATTACTATTTCTAGAATCTAGTATTCCAGTTCAAGTAAAAAATCAACTTTACCTCTTGTGCTCCTTCGGGGGCTGCTTATCAGATTTCCTGAGAGTAGGATCAGCACGGATGGCAGCATGAACCTTCTTGTAAAGTGCCTCAATACCATCAGCCTCTATCCCACGTTTGATGTATTCGCTGAAGTGTGACTGGTATTTCTCTGGTTCATCTTCTGCCAAGATCTGCAGAAAATAAAAAAATAGGTTGTCTAACAAATGGCTGAAAAATCCAAATATAGCATTATATAATAAAGAAGACTTGTACAATATACAATCTTATCTCATGCCTTCATATAGGCAGCAACATGTCCACCAAAAACATATTTGCGATGAACCTCAGCATCAAGCTCCTTCTTCTCCTTATCAAACCCAGCAAACCTCTTGTCGCTGTGAGGAATATCCAAACCCCCATCCAGAGCTCCCTGTAAACCATCACAATTATTAGATTTGACCACCACTAAAACAAAATCATACCAAGAGTTGCAGTATTAGAGATTACCTTAAGGGCACCAAAGACGCGATTTCCTGTTGTAGTCCTAACAAGACCAACATCAAGGAGTGCACGGAATGGCCTCCTGCTCTCGGCAGGTTCCACTGAATAATCCTCTCCAGTAGCCTGAAATAAAATATACAACCAATTAAATTACAATGCTGAGAAAAAAAAATGCACTTTGGCACAAACAGCAAAGCAAACTGATAAATACCTCAACATTTCCTTCATACTCCTCATCCATTTCAAGTGTTTTGAGGACTCTTCGGGCCAACAGGAGACCAGTGCAATAAGCTGGACACAGATATTAAAACATGAGACAAGAGTTTAAAAAAAACTGAGTGAGACGAGGGTGGGAGAGGAAGGAATTCCTCATGAACACAGCACCTGCTGCATAATTTGTAAGTCCTACTTCAAGACCATATCGTGGCAGCTCATGTGAATATGCTGTAGCAAGAACTAAATCGCCGGCAATGCTAGCAGATATTATTTGTGCAACAATGTCCTTGTTGCTCTAGTAACCAGGTCAAGGTTTACACACACAGAAAAAGCATTGCCAGATAAAACATCTTCTCAATCTTCATATGCTATGCACGAGCCATAACAAGTTTAAACTACATAAAATGTTTATTCAGAAGAACATTTGCAACTTGGATTTTAAATCAATGGAAGTTAGGTTAAAATTGATTTTCAAGAAAAGTGATAGTGATTTATTTTTGGATGCTTTTTATACTGAAACCAAAGCAGAAGCTACTTTTATCACTTCTAGTCGAATCTAGGTTGAGGCAAAATCATTTTTACCTACCAATAGCCAATTTTATTAAATCAAGTTTAACTACAGTCAAATCAATTCTCATTATTCACACTCCCAAATCATTTCTTCATGCCTGAATTAAGCTAATTAAAATATCGATAAGAAAAGGATACAAAGCGAACCACAAATCGGTATTTCGGAGTGTTATATTTGTTCTTGTCCTGATTAATCAACCGAATCCTGGCACGGTAATCGGTTTTTCCCTCTGCAGATAACAAAATCACCATTATAAACATCGTATTCAACATTCAACACGACGAAACGAAAAAAGTAGAAAATGAAAACCTCTTCTTCTCTTGAACTTGACTTGATATCTCTTGAAGTAGGCTTTTGATTTCTGAGCCTTGACGTACACCTTGAATATGAACCAAAAAGCACGTTAATACTTATCATGTCATGGAAAAATGCACAGGTCATAGGAATAGCAACAAAGCATGCAGAGCCTTCATTTAAAACCGATCCATTAGAAGCTACCAAACACATAAAAACTAAGAACACAAAAAAAAAAAAAAAACATAACGGGTAACTGAAAGGAGCACTCATGGAAGTAACAACAAGAAACAAAATCCCACCATAACTAAGAACTTTTCCTTCCACTAAAACTACCCAAAATCCATAACGTTCACATTCTATATAAATGCAAAAGATTGGAACATAGCTTAAACTAAGCATGGATAACTAAATTTCAGATTCTGCAAAATAACGAAGCATGCTACGGAGAAGATACAAGAGGATCCGAAACTCACCATTGCTGCTGGATCTCTTCCCCCGAAACTGACGAAAGAGAGTAAGAGCGATTTAGGGTTAGCCTTGCTGATATGATATATGATGTTTGCTTGGGTGGATCGGAATGGATTGGATTTAGGGTTTTATTGGCCCAAATAGATTGTGGGTTTTGGGCTATATTGGGCTTATCAGCTAGGTTTTATTAAAACCCTAACGTTGTTTTGGCTATTCTTTTTCTTATTTGATAAATGTAAGAATAATGGAAACACAATCACTATTGTTTTTTTTTTCATCCTTCAAAAAATAATAGAAACATAATTTCATATTTTATTTTTTCATACTTTCTCAGTCAACAATAAAAATATGATTTCATTGTCTAACTATATAAGGGAATCAGATTTATCTGAAAAAAGTATTTTGGAAAAAAAAAGTATAAATCCCTTAATAGGAACCTATAGCAAAATGGGATTTGGGCCCATAGTTATCCCTTTGTGAACAATTTGTGAATAAGACTGCTTTTTTGTGAAACAAGCAGTAGACAAGTAGAGTCAAATAGACAATTAATTTGAAGGGAATGTATTGAATTAAGATTTAAAAAAATTAATATAAAAAAATCTTGTAGATTTTAAAGAATATGTAAAAATGTTGTGTATGAATGTTATGATTTATCATATATATTTTTACAAGATTTTTATGATAGTTTGAATTTTAATGGATTTATATCAAAAGAATTTAAAGAATTTGAAAATAGATTTATAAAATTTTAAAAAAAATTTGTTTTATAAACAAATTCAAGATTATTGTAGTTAGTGGAAAAATAATAAAAAATGATGAGATTTGAATAAAAATAAATAAAACCAATATAATTTTTTTAATCTTTTAATAGCTAAATTGATTATAGTTTTAGGTTCTCTTATACTAATGCTTCTTGTATTAACATTTTTATCATTTTTTGCTTTTGAATCTGAACAATAAATTTAAAATTATATACTGGTTTTTTGATTTTTTTTTTTCAATCACTACAATTATTACATAATAAATAAAACTAATGATGTGTTAAAATGTGGTGCAATGATAAGTCTATACTAAAAGAGAGTAATGAAAGTGAAAAATTTGTTGGATGGTTTATTGAGTCATGAAAAGGATAAAATTAAAAAAGAAAATATTGTGTTTGATATTAAAGAAGGAACAAGGTACATGTGATAGGAAAAAACAAAATATGATAATCAATAAAAAAAAATCTAACAAAATCTCAAAGATTATTATAAGATTGTTTGATAGATATTTTATACTAAAAAATCACATAAAATCAATCAAAATTTATATTTTTTAATATAAAAAATCAAAAGACTTTTTTTTAAGTTATAATTTTTTTTAATTAAATATCATTAAATTTTATTATATTTCTTTAAAAATTCCAACAATTCTTAATTAAATACCCTAAAATTTA
Source organism: Glycine max (assembly GCF_000004515.6). Taxonomy (NCBI): domain Eukaryota; kingdom Viridiplantae; phylum Streptophyta; class Magnoliopsida; order Fabales; family Fabaceae; genus Glycine; species Glycine max. The sequence continues at coordinate 37,571,809 of NC_038249.2, forward strand.
TTTATATAATTTAAAAATTCGGATTAAATACTACCAAAAAAAATTATAAAAAAAACTTTTAAAATCCCAGTTCAATACTCACCCTTTAGTTTTCTTTTTTACTCCAAACGTTCCAATTTCAAATTTGTGCGTCAAGCCCTAGAAAATTGACCAAATTGCAAGTACACACACGCACGCCAAATAAGTATTGGTCAAATCAAACATTTTAGTCCCTCACTCCTTTCAACTCGCTCCCATTTATTTACACACTCCTTCTTCAAACCCCAACGATTCCATTACCTAGTCTTTTTCAAACTGGTCAAGCATTCCAAACCCAGACACAAAACATCAAATTTCACGAACCTTCCCTTCAATATAATATCCCTAGTTTCAAACCAAACCAAAGTCTCAACCTCAACAAAACCTCCTTCATAAGGGAGTTTCAAAACCTCTTCCAAACCAAAATCCACACAAAGTTTCCACTTTTCAAATCCTCCTTCATAGGGGTGTTTCGGAATCTCTTCCAAACCTAACAAAATCCACACACACGCACAAAAAGTTTCAAATTTTTTCCTTGAGAAGGGAAAATGCAAGATACACTTGAGCAACAAACCGAAGAAAGTTCACAACTTTCACCAAAGGTGCCCTTTTCCGGGCACAGGGTGGGTGATTTGAGTTATGGGCAGCACAAAGGTAGGTACTTGGCCGTGGTTCCCCGGTCCAGACCGGCCTGCACGTGCTCGAACTGGCCTGATTCGGTTCGGTGCGCGCGTCACGGGTACATGGAGCCAGGGGAGAAGAAGAGGCGCGTGGCGAGCAAAGAGATCCTGAGAAGAGCACTAACACCGCCACCAAAACGTTTGGCCCTTAGATGGTTGAATTTCAGACCAACCCCAAGTAGACTCTCCAACATGTCCATGGCCTAATTTTCTTCTTTTTCTTTTTCCCCCCCTTTTTTTTCTTGGGATGTTTGTACAATCGAGTTTGACAATCCAATGAAATTAGATTATTCCATATTCCTTATCAAGCTTCAGTCTTTTTTTATTGGGTGATCTAGTTTCAGATCCTTGTCTCTTGAAAGATGAAAAATTGGGTACATAAAAAGAAAAACTGATGATGCTTGAGTTGGTTAGATAAAAACTTAAAAGTAGTGATTTTTATGTGTGTATTATTCCTTTGTCTGATGATAGTGATAACAACTGTTTGCTGTCTGTCTCATAACAACCGTTTTTAGAGGATGTGATTTTTGAATTCTTCACGAAGGTCGGATTTGTTCTTTATTCTTAGCTTAATCTTGTGATTTCTAAACAAGATAAGATTGAGAAAAGGGTGGGAGATGGGAATCTTTAGATTACTGGCACCATCTTGTAGCAATTTCACTTGAATCAGCATTAAGGTTAATAGGCCTCATATGACAGAAAGACAAGACAATACATAACACAGGATCTGAGTGACAAATGGTAGATATCTAAGATAGTGACATTTGTATGTGCATTATACATTTATGGAATCTTAGATGATTTGTAAGGTGTGTATTGGAGTGCAGGTGAATTTAGACATAGCATATGCTTAGATTTTAGCTTTTGCTAGTCACTGACTGTCTTACAACATGCCATATGCTTAAATTTTAGTTCTTGCTAATCACTGTGCCCTACAACAACATACCATATGTTGAAGAGTTGGTAACAAAAGAAACAAAAATGCTTTTAGGCACTTTGTTTGGTTGGAGGGGGGGAAATGGAAAGAGAGAAGATAAAGAAAAAATGAAGGTGAAAATGATGAAAAAAGGAATATATTTTAAGAGTTGTTTAATACGAAGAAATTTGAAAAAATGGAAAGCAAAAAATGATTTTCTTAAAAGTTTCAAATGGAAGTGCTGGTAGATTTTTATTTTTATTATTAGTAGATAAATGTTTTATATATTAAATGAATTTTTAAAATATATTTTGTTGTATTTTACTTGTATTTATAAATACACATACATTATACCTTCTAATTACTACTTTATTAAGTTTGTGCAATATTTCGTGTTAATATAGAGTAATAATCCGTCAGAAGTTTCTGTAAAAAAATTCTGTCAGGAAAAGTGCTCACATTGATTGAATACTTAATAAAACCTCATACAAAATTGTCTTGAATACTCGTATGAAGCCAAAAAAATATAGGCCTGTAATTTATTTATTTATTTCAATGAATAGCATCCCTTGTTTCTCGTTTTGAAGTGAGCATTTTCATTCTAGAAACCGTCAACCTCTTTTATTGTTCAAGATATGATATCATGGAGAGAATTTCATATTTAGTTAACTTCCAACTACAGAGAAGACTACAATTGAGATGATCCAATCAGAGAGTAATTACAGTAATAAGAACACTAAATCAAGGAGTAATTAAAGAAATAAGGATACCAAATAAAAAATAAAGTTGCACATAATCAACTCCTAATTACATAATTAATTTTAAAAAATAAGTAAAGAACCCATGATTGTTGCCAATATAATTATGTTTTTTCTTGATTTTTTCTTTTAATTATTAATAATTATGTTTTACACTCTTCTCTTTAAAATGGCATTTTTAGTTAATTACAATCAACATCCACTCTTTTTCAACATTACTTTTAACTCATGTGTTAACTCTTCAAACTTTCGTTGGTAAATTTAATAAGAAAAAAAAATCATTTATGAAAAAAAAACAAAAGAAAAAAAAATATTTAAATAATAACATAAAGAATTCTGTAGACAATTATTTTAATACTTAATTACATATAATTTTTTTTATTTAATTGAGCTTTAAATATTGATTTGATTTGTTGAAATTATGTAAATTATTTTACACATATGTATTTTTGGACAACTATTTTAAGGTGAAATAATTGCCAAGTTAAAAGGATTGAGGGCATTTTAGGTAAAAAAAAATTATGTGTTCTTAATATAATAGTTTCAAACTAATTTTTCTTAAGTCTAAAACATCAAAAAATGACTAGTGAACTAAAAAATCAAGAAGTTTTTTTATTAGGTTAAAAAAATAGGAGTACTCATTGTAATAAAAGCAAACTTTAAAAATGTATTTTTTATTTTAGATGATCTAATTCAGAAATAATGTAAGCTAGTTCTTTAAATCATCAACATGTGGTTGGACCGTACAACTTTTTCTTTTCTTTTAAGGACCGTAATTCATCAAATGTTGGGCTAATGCATTTAATTTTTTTATATTACATATTTCAATAGGTATTTTATAATGTAGTTTATGTAACGCATTTGAATTTAATAAAAAAATGACTTGTTATATCTTTTTATCTTGTTTACCAAACTTGTTGTTGATTGGCTCATGTGGTTGACGTTGACCCATCTCCATGGAGCCGGCACCCAATGGCTTCTTAGTTGGCAGCTAGACCGCTTCAAAATTTCTCCATTATTATTCCAGCATCGGCATTTAGTGGATACTACTACTATAGTAGTAGTGTGTATGGAAGAAATAGTCGTTAGAATAACTTTTATGCTAAACACCACAAATTGCTTCTACTTTGAATATTTCTTTTCCAATATCTACACACCAGCCTCTTTATTTTAATAAATACCCAATTCATCTACTAAAAGAAATAGTAGTAGTTACCTAATTTTTTTATTTAAAAAAAAAACCAAATAATTGTCAAAGGTATAGACGTTTTAATTCTTTATCTATTTTTACTTAATATTTTTAAGCACTAATTTAGATTGCTAATGATGTTTTAGAGATTAAATTGATCTTTTAATGACTAATTGTGCGTTGAAAATTACAATATCAAATAACTAAGTGTCGTATATTTGTAACTTTATGGAACTATTTGATAAGTAGCTTTTCTCAGCTGGGTTAGACGATTAGATCGATTTATAAATTAATATAAAAGTAATACTATTTGATGATTTAATTTTAAAGACTATATATTTTTGTAATTTCATTTCTTGTCATTTTAGAGATTAAATTGATGCATTGATGCATTGATCTTATCAAAAAAATATTATTAAATCAATATTTCTGGAGTTAAAAATGCTTCTCTCTCTTATTTTTTTTCTTAGGGCTCACAGTATCCTTCATACAACTATAGATATCCTCCGTATGGATTAATCCTACTTCAGCTATTAAAATTACTTTGCAATAAGGTGATTGAAAAAAGAAAATGTGAATCCCATTAAAAATAATGATTAGTGTGATTGTTGATGAAGATTAATTATGGAGAAAACATTGAATTTAATTACTTCGATAACGAGAGTACATCAACCAACAATACATTATAAAATGGATCTGTTTTAAAAAGGAAAAGTCTGCACTCTGCAGAACTATCCTATTAGCATCGATTGGTTCACTTGGTTGTGGTGGAATCATCAACAGGATGCCAGTGTCTGTTGAAAAACCACATGGAATCAGCTGTAACAGCATATTCATCTTCATTTCGGTGCCAGCTATAATGAGCATGTGTTCTGTTCTTTATTTCCAAAATTGCATGCCCGAAACTTGCTTCTCTGTATGCAGAATACTCAGGTTGTGGATTTGTCATGCTGCAGTGGAAAGAAAAAAAATACAAATCAGTAATCAAATTAAACTTGTTATAGAAAAGACATTAGACAAGGCATTATTAATATAAGGAAGAAATTTTTTATAGAGCTTACTTCCTTGCTAAGCCTTCAATGTTCCCTCCATCACCAATGTTTATGTATACAGGAGCTGACTGGTCCTTCGAAGGCCCGCATCGACCATTCGTAATGTTGTATCCAATGTTGGAGATTCGTTCCTGATATGAGGTGCATATAATTATAAATTATCATGTATGGTGAGATTCTTTATATTTAAGATGATTTATAATTAATTGACAATGTAAAAAATTTATTGCATTGTTGTGGTTTTATCATTCTCCCCAGCAATGTTAGAGATTCATGACACCTAATGAAATGGAGCACTTACACTTCGTTCATAGGCATGGACGTGACCAGCAAACACAACATCAACCTTATACTTCACAAACCAAGGCTCAAACATTACCCTCATGGTTTCACCTTCCATGTAATGATAGCTGTAACTATTATACCATGGAGAGTGCACAAGAACAATCAACCAAGGGGTCTTGGTTCTATCAACCTTTGGTAGCTCTGCCTCAAGCCATTCATATTGGGGAGTATATTTGCCTGAACAAGGAAAATGATGTTTAGTGCAAAAAAGGTGTATATATGAAACATATAAGGAGGCGATTCAGCTTTAAATTATGAACAATAATCTTTTCAGCAAAACTTTAAGATTATAAGGTAATCTCAAGAGAAAGGGGTGTATCCAATATTACCATAAGCTGAATATGAAGCCAAAACTATGATGTGTGCAGAAGCTATCTTGATAGAATACCAAAAGGGTTCAGTACTTCCCGATGCTTGGTAAGGAACGTGATAACGGTGGCGGAAAGGCTTGAAAGGTTCTGTTTCATCCTGAAAAGTATCATGAATTTCGCTCTTCAGAATTTACTTCTGTACTAAAATTTGCATTTAGTAGAAGAAGCATGAGTCATAATTTCTACTTTGAGGAATTACATTGTGAATAAAATCAAACTCATACAAATAATCCAAACAAATAACTCTCTAAGGTCAGCCTGGTGGTAGGGATTTAGGTAGTTGCATGAAGTCTTAGGTTCTAACCTTATCGCAGTCCATTGTATATCAAAAAACTAATCTCAACAAAATCAAGTGGACAACTTACAATTTCAGGAGCATAGTCAAGTTCATGGTTCCCTGTAGTCCATATCCAAGGTTGATAAGCAGTACTTCTTTCTACGAATCTTCCCCATGTATCCCACCTAACATTGTCATGATTTGGGTAATTATCTGCATAAGAGAGGTCTCCAACATACAACACAGCTTGCCCTTTGTGAGGGTTTGATTCATAGTGAGCAAGGGTCTTGTTTGAATCAAAAGTTTGACCCAGATCACCTGCAAAGAAAGCCCCATCATCCAAAATTAATTTTGGCAAGCTTAAACCTCAATGCCAATGGTACTGGGTTTACAAAAAGTAAGTGTAAAGCAAAAAAAATCATTGTAGTTTTGCAAGAATATAAACTTGCCAATGAGACCAAATGTATAAGGCGTATCAGGGTGAACTTCAGGAGGGGTCACAAACCAAAATTGCCTGGTAGTATGCCCAATTCCAACCTCATAATAATATTTTGTGTTAAACTGCCAAAATGAAAAACTTGAGTTAACAATCGTACTAATGTGTGATAAAATAAAATACACAAGACTTGGGTGTTGTTCCACAGGTACTAACTAATGATATTTTCCAATAAAAATTGTGTACTAAAAGCACCTAACTTTTGTCTTAAAAATACTACATGATTAATTGGTTAATTTGAGTCAATTCAATGAGCAAATACTTCTCTTTGTTTTCCTGCATTAGAAGAACCATTAGTATGCAGTAATTAATGACCTCTTACCTCTAAATCTCTAAGGGTGCAGTGATGAATAAAACCAGAAGAATAATTGAAGTATCTATAGGTGAAATGATTTCCCTTGGCCACCCTCTTGTGCGGGCAGTCATCACTCCAGTAATGCACTAGACTCTTTCCTGGTTCGTCCAGAGTCACCCATGACACGATCATGGCCCTTCCCACTTGGTCACCTAGTGTTATATGAACCTACAAAACAAAGACCAAAACATGTTAATTTGTCACCAATTAAAGGCATTAATTAATGTCGTGTAATGGTCGATCTCACATAGACTACTCTACTGATATAACCATAATAAATTATACCATATAATAATGCATACATAAAAGGAGATGTCACACCCAAATTCTAAGATGTTTATAGGAGGAAAAAGAGGTACCTGCTGAGGAGCATTATAGCCTGAAGGGGAAACAAATACATCACTATGAAGCGGCATGTCCTCAGTCTTCTCAACCTTTCTGATGAAAGTGCTTGTCTTGCCTCCATGGCAAACCACAGCCACATTCGGAAGAAGGAGCAAAACCAATGCCACAGATATTGTAGCAAAACAAGAGCAACTCTTTGCACCCTCCATACGTGGATTTCTAATCTTCAAGAGATGTTGAAGTGTTCAACACTCTGTTCTTCTCAGTATATTTATAGCACAATAATAGACGGTTGCAAGGCTTGGATAAGTGGTAAAGAGTTTCTAATCTAAGGACTCGCGCCACTTTCTCTATGGAAAAAAGCATTCCTGTAATCCCCCTAATATTTTTTATCTATCTATTAAAATATAAAAGATTGGAGAGAACCAATTGATAAGATTATGCATATGATGCAATGCACAACACGAGATAACAAAGAATCCGTAGTAAAAGATAAAAAGATTATCTAAAATTTAAATTTAGGTTTAAACATGTTACTATGGAGAATAAATCTCTATAAACATGACTTCATTTAATCTTATTCTTTAGTCTTTTTATTTGTTTTAGTCTTCGTAAATTTAATTTATTTTTAAATTATTCTTATATTTACTTAATGGTGACCTATCGTACATTTATTTAACGTTAATCATTCAAAGAAAACATATAATGTAACATGTCTCATGTATGTCATGTTATTATTAAATAATCATAAAAAATATTTTTAAAATATAAAAATTAAAACTAATATTTTTCAAAAAATTAAAGTAAGATGAAATTATACTTATAATAATTAAAAACATATTTTATCATAGAACTTAAATTATTTTTCAGTAAATCTCACATATATCAACTCAAAAGATATGAATAAATTAGTTCATAGTTTATTCCTACTAAAACACACATTTTCAAATATTTTCAAATCTATTGCATTTTTTTTTTTGGTTTTAGTGTGCGTATTTGATAAGATGATTTAGTATCATTTTATTCAACTCTCTTTTTTATATTATTATTTATTAAATATTTTGATAAAAATATATATGTCAAATAAGAAAATGGCATTTCTTTTATAAACAGAGAAATTTTGTTTACACAAAACAAACCAAATAGATGAAAAACATTATGTCAAAGAACCAAAATTTGCATCATTCTAGCAGTTGCACCATATGAAATAAGAATAACAGGAGCAGCACTATCAACCCCCTTTGTTCAATTCAAAGACCAGCACAAGGAACCAAACTCATTTTTCTCACCAAAAAATAATTGCAAAGCATGGCTATATCAATATCGAACCAAAAGATTAAACCAGTACCACGAAAAGAGCATCATAGTGGCACCGTTGCTTTCCCCAAAACAAAATGTCTTTCAATTTGGTGAATGAAGTCTTTAGTAGATGATTACGAGTACTGAAAGTAGAGGATCCAATCTATTATCTCTGATTATTTTAGAGAAAAAAATAAAGCATCAAGCATGTAAATTGAAGTTTTGCATCAAATAAATTAAAATAACTCCTAATAGTAATCAGTAGCAGTAAAAATAAATTGTATTTTCGTGCTAAATTAATCAATAATATTAATTATTAAAGGCTTGAATCCTACAGTCATCATTTTGAAAAGAAATTTACTTAATCATTATTTTCAATTTGAACTACAAAGGTAGTGTCACGACTCATGACTATTCCGTTAGAAAGAAATAATAAATTACAATAACCATTAAAGATTTGACATTAGAGTTAGATCATATGATTTGACAATTTTTGGTGTATATATGATTTGATTTATGCAAATAGGGTACATGGGTAATGCTCCTCCTTTGAAATTTTTTTAAAGTACATTGTCAGCGGTGGAGATTAAAAGTTCATGAATGGAATGTCAACAGCAGTACACAATATAAAAATATTATAATCCTCTAAAAAATATTATAATTATTTAGTTAAATGGAAGCAAAAGTTATTCAAATCATCATTAGTTCATTACAAATGATTAAAAAAAGTTATTCAAATTTAATATACTCAAAAGGCAATCATACCTAACCAGTTTTTGAAGACCAATTATGCCTTAAGTTCTCAAAAAGATATTTAAATTATACTAAAAAAGACCAATTATACCTAAAATATGTTAAGATTAAGTGTGGGTACGTGTATGTGTTTTTTTTTATTAAATGTGACAAAATTGTTAAAAAAAATATTACTTTTACTCAGTTTTTAAAAAGTTGAGCTGGTTTAATGGTTATGGTAAGATAAGATATATTATATGAATTAAATAAGAATAAAATATGATATTTTTTATATTGTTTAATGTTTAATATGTAATAAATAATTTATTAAATAATACATGATATTTTATTTTATATTTGACTATATTAAGATGATAGTTCAAAGATTAATAGGGTAGAATAAAAAAATATTATTGATATAATAAGATGTTTTTTTGGCTCAAAATTGATCTGCAAATGCTCCTAATGTTCTTGGACATGTGTTAATCCGTAAGAAATTACAAAGAAAAAATAATAATAAAAAATAGTTCATGCCTTGTCAAGAATTCTTTGCAACAAGAGGAAGTGAATATCATATCTTTTTCTGTTTATAGTTTCCTGATTGCTAACCCAGATAATTTATTTTTTGTTAACAAATGTTAATTATTAATACTTTGTTAGTAAAATGAATCGAATTCAAGTTTTTTTTTTCTCTTTTTCTTTTATCGTCATACTAATCTTATAAACTAAAGCTATGTACATTATATGAACATAAAGCAAATGGACCGAATCATTTAATACAACAGGATAAACATGATACCAAGGTAAACCCATGACCCTAACCTATCTAGTTATTTAGTTATGAGTATACATGCATGATTAGTGGTTTTTTTATATGTTATGCAATGATATAATACTCTTCTAGCATTATAACATTCTTCTAAAATTATGCTATTCTTTTCTAACACCTTATACTTTTGTGAGCGTAGTTGAACATTAATCCTTCAAAAAAGACAAAAACTTTTCTTCTTGGTCTCCAGAACGAGCTTATCGTAAATTCATCATTCTATCAACTTGTTTTATTTATCAATTCATGCGAATAAATAGAGGATCAAATGATCAATGACGAAGATGTGATTAACAGATAGCAATAGCAAAAGTGAAAGGCCAACATGCTGTAGGCCACCAGCCACATGATTACACAAATCTAAATAAATCCAGTTCTTCAATATGACCTGGATTAAGATACAACATTTGTCTGTGTTCATGAATCAGCCAGGTCCACACATCGCATGCAATATATCAGTGCACTCTAGCCGGCGTAGCCGCACATGAACTGAGGATTCCCCACTAATGCTACACCTATGGGCTATGAGTCACACATCAAATATCTTCACTATTCGTATAGAGAAATTACCATTATTTATGGGAAGTCATCCATCCAGCTGTATGGGGAAACAAAAGAATTCACATCTTTTCTCATGTTCATGTTTCAAACATGACTTGTTTGATGGTCTGAATCTCATCTCGATAATTTCTTTTTATTGATAAATATCAATTATTAATTTTTTATTGACAAAAATTTTAACACATAAGATTATAATTATTGGAAGGCAAGTTTGGACATAAATTATTTACTCATTAAATTTAATTACATTATGTGTACTGTTTACTGGAAAGTTGATGTTACCTAACATACATGAATTTCCGCGGGATGCAACGTATATATAATTAGCTTTTTCACATTCCGCATCAAAAATCTATGTCCATATCAAGGACAAAATTTGATTTAGCAAAGTCATTTTTCTCCCACTGCTTCTGGTCATATCTCCACTCGTTACTCCTGATGAACATAAGAAAGATTATAAAAATGTCTTTACGAAATTTATTAAATACGCTCATATAATAATTATTAATTTATCATATACCTCAGGAGGATGAACATATGTGGTGGATTTCACCTCTGAAGGCACCATAGACTGAGAGTTTCTTGCTTCTGATTTTTCATTTGAAAATCTAATGATCACAAAAGCCTACGTTAGAACCAATACAAAATTTTGAAACATGAATAATCATGCAAGAGAAGCTGGAAATGTTTTATTGTTTTAGACTGCTAAAATTAAAATTAATCAGCCTCGGCATTCCCTGAACAAGCATTGACAGAATCAGGTGAATTTGCTAATTAACAGTAATACAAAATCTCCCCCCCTTCCCTTCCTCCAGAAAAAAAAAACAAGAATAAATTAAAATATTCTCAAAACAATATAATGTTAGAGCCATCTTATGTATTTCCAAAGAGAACAATGTGCAGCAGGCAGGTTTAGCTTTTCATTATGCAAAATTTCTACTAGAGGGAAACTTCTATATAGAATTTATCTCTCAAAAGTCAAAAGCAAACGGAAAAGACAAAATGAAACGTAAAGGCCAATCTTAATTTCATCCAAATTTGCAACAGAATCAAATGGAAATTCAAGAAGCATAGTATGGTCACCCAATCTTAATTTCATCCAACTATGAAGTTATTAATGTTCAAATTCTAATATGTGTTTCAAAATAAATCCAGATAGACATACGTGGAAAGTATGGTCACCCAAATAAGCTCAATGGTATCCACCCAGAGGAGTCTTTGTTCAACCGGTATCACACCATAAGTAATGAGATGGGCAAATGGCCATAGCTTCCATCCGGCCTGTGTACAAAAATACAAGAAATCATTAAAATTGAAACTAGCCACTTGCATTCCAGGTCTAAGCCAAATAAATAAACTGGACACCTACTGATGCTTGTCAGACACAAGTCAGTGTGGTACACAGCACAAAAATGATGTGTCCATGCGCTAATTTGTTCTCAAAGAAAAAGAATTATTTCAATGAAATAAATATGAAAAGCCAGAAGGCTCTCTTACCGTCAACATGGGGAAAAACGTTGCCTTCAATTCATTTAAAATACTCATAGGAGGATCAAGACGCAGTAATGCAACAACAGTATAATATATGCTGTTCCAAAGTGCAGACCATGCAGTTTGATCGAAGGCAACTTTGGCAGGTACTACCCACCATTCTTTGTAAGGAAATAGCTCCTAGTTAAATAAAAAGCTGCTCAGTACATCAACACAGAAATTTCAAGAACCAAATGGAACAAGAAAAAGAAAATTAGCATTACACTCTACCTCGCAAAACTGATAATAGAAATGAGAAAGAGAACCATGAAGAGTAAAACCAACAAGCCCTGATCTGAACATCCGCGCACGGTCAAACTCAAACAGAGGTTTTCCTTCAACGCACTGCAAAACCAGGAGTAGTTAAACCACAATGCATTATAACCCTTGTTTTTTTCACTAAATTGAAGTAAAACTGTGCATGCATGAATTACACAGAAATTCACCTGCGCAATCCAGTCCCCTAAGGAGTAAACAATCCCACTAATCATCATCTTGGCAAGAACAGGATTTGTCTTAAGAGCTTCCTCGTAAGCAGACCAGTTATGCTGAGGTGCATATCTTAGTATCTCATATAGCGTCCATCCCTGTATGGTATTGAAAATCACAAACCATAGCAAATAAAGTAAACCTCAAGTCCTCAACTCTCTACAAAATAAATAATTAAACAAATTTCAACCCGAGTATTGAGTTCTGTCTTGTTTGGATAAAATTGTTCATAAACACATATAGGATAAGAAAATAAAAAGATAAAATGAATTGAGCTTATCCAAAAAGCTAAAATCAACTAATGCACTTAAATTTCATACATGCTCCCTCATCTAAATTTTCTAAAAGTTGAGGTGCATAAATTGATTATAGCTTATGGAAAAAACAGATTTTATTTTCTTATTTCCTTCACCTATAAGTACTCGCAGAGGAATCTATCCAAACAGAGCCTTAATCTAAAAGACAAAACTTAGATACAATTCAAAAGATATTGTTTGTGTTGTTCTCCAATCAGAACTGAATTACCTATTAACTATATAGTACAGACAACATAATAAACATTCTCACTAAGTTTCCCCTTGATAATCTGCATAATCCTTTCATACAAATCTTTATTACGTGGATGACTGAAATAAAACTTCAACTCTGATCGGAGAATAGCACAAACAGTGCCTATATAACTGTAAGTAAGTTTTGTCAGTAAAAAGTTAAAAAAAAACCATTAACTATGTTTTCTGAGAATAATACAAATTCAATTGAAGATAAGATAAGCATTGATCTTCGTTGAGCGTTTTGACTTACGTGCCAGTAATCACTATCAATGGTGAGAAGTTTGGTGACGGCGAAAGTGCCAGCTGCGAGCACAATCGTAGCATTGATAGTTCTATCAATTAGCTTCTCCATGTCCACGCTCTCACTCCCGATCAGAGACGAAGACGACGGCGAAGACGAAGAAGAAAACCCTTCCAACGACAGCAAACCCTCGTTCGCGCCGAATCGGCTCACCTGCGTCGCCAATTCGCCGTCTCCACCTTCCATCTCGACGCGGCTCACCACGACGCCCTCCTGCTGGTCGGTAATGTCCTCGCTCTGCACCGATATCACGTCGAACTCCTCCGACGCCGAGTTCACCGCCACCGCGCGTTTGTTTCCGGAGAGAATGAGGTTGTGCGAAAGTCTCGGGAAGTTGCGCGCGGCGCTGGCGACGGATTTCGCGGCGTGAAGAGGAGCTCTCGGCTTGGGAATCGACGGCAGGAAGGTGCGGGGAGCGACGGTGCTGGGGACCGACGCCATCGGCGCGCGAGGCCAAGTTACGAGTTGCGAGTCAACGACGCTGCGTATGCTACTCCGAGTTATGGAGGTGTGAAACGCGCGCGGTTGTTGTCGTTTGCGTGTGGGTAATTTGGCGTGCTTTGGAGACAACGCGAGAAGAGGGTGTTGTTGGAGTATTAAGGGGAATCAATCAATATGAGGTACGTAAGTTGGTTCTAGTGACACAGAGGACGTAGATGGTGTCTACATGAAAGACGTGGATCCATTCGATATCACAAAATGCAAAATTAAATTAAATAAAGCCCGCAGATATCTTTTTCTATAAAATAAATATATTTGTAGGAAGAAAGTAAGGAAAACGTTTTTGCAGTTGCCATAAATATTTTTTTTGTTGATAAAAACAATGATTCGGGCATATTTATATTTTAACTGTATAAATTTTCATTTAAAAAAAACGTATATCTATAAATAATATTATGTGCATACGTGCATTGCAAATGTACTTTTTTTATACAGATGAAACATAAAAATATTTTTAAAAATACTCGTTTAGTTTAATCAATAGAATATAATTTTAATGATAAATTGTGAATATTTTTCTATATATAAAGTTAGTTAAAAGTAGATATTTGTCTCCATCATCTTAGTTTTTGCTTTGCCTTGTATTCATACTACACCCAAAAAAAACATTAATTAAAAGTAAAAAAACAAATTATTTAAAAAACAATGACTATTTACATAATAAATTTAATTCTATGTGCTATGTTATAAGACATGCTTTTCCAAAAACTTATTCATAACTTTTTTTTATCAATTTCATCACAATACTTATTTTATTATTTTATCTGTACAAATCGAATGCATAAACTAAAATTTTATGATAACTTAAACAATTGAGTGAGATATTTTGGTGTTTTTCTCTTTATTATTTTTTTTATTAATTGTGATAAATGGTTTATACAATAAATTTATTAAAAAATATAATTTCTCATATTATAAATAATAAAAAATTACGATTTGCATTTGCCATCAGTGTATGATTGGATTATAGCGCACTTAAATCCTTTTTTTATTATAAGAATGTGTAAACTTTTGAAGATCTAAACTTATATTTTTTCTTAGTTACAAAATCTATCTTCATATTTTGTCTATTACACTAAATCAATCTCTTTATTTTTTAATTTATTATTTGAGTTTTCTTATATTTCAAAATATATTATTTTAGTTTCTTATATTGATTTTTAAACTATTTTTACATAAAACTTATATTAATATTATATTTTACACTAAATATTCAAATGAACACTTGATAATAAAAAAGTATATGTGTTATGTCGAAGCTCTGGAACTAAGATAGAGTATTTTAAAATATAAAAAGACTTAAATAATGAATTAAATAACAAAAAGATCGATTTAATGTAATAGACAAAATAAGAGAATAAATTTTACAATTAAACCATATTTTTTTATCTTTTGTCTGGGTAGTACAGTAGAATCTCGATAATTAGAATCTCCCTCCTCTAGTCCAATGAGGACTTACTTGTGCGGATTAAATAAGAACCAAATCATAGTCTAGGAACGATATTTGAATCTTGCATTCCATCATTTGAATTTTGCACCTCATTATATCTCAAAATTTAAAAAAAATATAAATTTAAATTCTAAAATGAGTTTTTTTGAAATATAATAGAAAGTACAATATTTAATAGTAGGAGTGTAAAAAATAAATGCGTCCAGGACGTATTGTTCATGGGCCACAAACAACAGAGAGTCAGTGACTCGTCCAGGTCCACAAGCTTGAGCCTACGTGTTCATGTGGAGTGCAATCGAAGCATCTTGCTTGGTGCTTAATATATACATGAGGAAGCACAACCAAACAAATGATGATGTTTCTATCATGGATAATGGGATAACTGGTTTCAAGTTTTAACACATTTTGTTGACCAACTTTAATACAAGCCATTCAAAATGTTTAAGGTTGTAGATAAATGTGCAATAGATACTTTTGTTTGGTAATTAAAAATAAAATAACTATTTAAACATAATTGCTAGTTGCTAGTTGCTAGTTGTAGTTTTCACCCATAAATTGTGATCCAAAGGAAAAGTGGAGGACTACAGTTTTCATACAGCAACAGATATTCATGTTGAACCACTCATTCCAATTAATAGCATATTTGAGAGCGCATATGATCTCAAAAGTTGCACTGAAAAGTGATAGGCCATTTTGTATGAAATTTTTTTTTTCTTATGATATTCTTTCTAGTTTATTAGACAAAGATTATTTTCACTCGGGATATTATGATTATTGTTTACCCAAAGGATTTTTATGGACGATGAAAATCAAATATAGAATTCTTTTTTAAATAAATTGTTTTCATTTTTTATAATGTGAGTGTATGATGCCTAATTAGTATGATAATCCATTAGATAATTTGTTAAAATTAATTTATTGTTAAAAATGTGTTTGACTAGAAGAATAAAAATTATAATTGTTGCATTGAGATGAAATTTTTTCAAACTAATTAAGTTTGACTTTATTTTTTTAAAATAAAAGTTTTAAATATAAATAATTTTATTTAAATTTTAATTTCATTAACTTGAGATTACAAAATTAAGGTTATTCTATAAATCAAATATAAGTCATAAGGTTGATATGATATAAAACTCTGTTATGTTCACATGTAAAATAATGATTTATTTAATTGAATAATTCATGTTTAATTTTCTTAATGTAAAATCTTTTTAAACTAATGTCAATCAAACATTGCAAACATAATTAATTTTTAATCCAATAAATTAAAAAATACTTTTTCACATCTGACTTAGAATTAAAAGAAATTCTAAATCAAATATGTAAATGCTTAACAAAACACAGAAATAAAGTATTGCCTTATTAGTATGCACTATGCACAACAATTCTTACGTTAATTTAATATTTACATGCACTCTTATATATAAAAGAATAATGGTATGTTAAAATAATAATAAATTTCATACTAAAAATTATTTTCATATCATTTTAAGCTCATAGATGGATATTACCTTTTCAATCTGGCTTATCTAAGAGTATCATATTACGTCATCCATATGACTTGTTGCATAACTTCTAGCCGTCTCCTACACAAGTAATTAAATCCAAAATGTAATCTTACAATTTTTGTTAAGGGTTAAAAGAAAATGAGATAATATTTCCTCTTAAATCACCAAACTTGGGAGAACTAAAAACTTTGTTACATCGGATTTATTTAGTAAAAATATTTAATAAGCTAATTAAAATTAAGAGTTAATTAAAAGGTAAAACCTATTTTTTAGTTGAAAGATCAAGGTATTAAGCTAGTTTATTAAAATGACATATTTAGTTTTTGAACTATTTGAGTACATTGATATAAAAGGATATGATTATATATATTTTTCATATATTTTTGTTTCATAGATAAAAACATATTTTTAAGTGATCATAGCTTTTGTTTAAAGATCAAAGAGATTGGGGTGGGTGGATGACATTGGTTTAGAGAGAAATGAATATTGTAAAGGTGATTATAGAGGTAAGGTTTTTCTTTTTTTTCATTGAGGGGAGATAAGGGAAGAATTTTATTAAGATGTTAATGATAATAATGAAAAAAAGGATATAAGTTTATGTACTACTGTAAGAAACGTATGAAATAATGCTACAAACTAGTTGAATAAATTCATTTATAGTCAAACAAATTTATAATTTAGTCAAATATTTTATATTATAAACTAAATAAATTACTAAATAAACAAACTCAATAAAACCTTTTTTTTTTGGTATAGAAAACTCAATAAAAACTTGGTCTCTAAATTCTTCTCATACTCTGCGGGCCGTGACCTCTCACACTCTGAAGTTCCGAACTCTTCATACTCGAACTCGCTCATCGAACTCAACATTCTCACTCACTGCACCACCGCACTTTCTTCTCTCTCTGTGATTTCATTTCCATGGATCTTTGCTGATTCTTCAGATCCAGCATGGCCAACTTCCTCGCTCAGTTCCAGACTATTAAGAACACCTCGGATCGCCTTGTCATTTCAGGTATTTCATTGCTATTTTCATCTCTTCGCTCTCTAACCGAAGATCCAATCTCCTTCGTTCTTTCCGAGCATTTTCCGAATTCACAATCACATAGAAATGCTCCGTTTCGTTCCGTGTTTTTTTTCAACTACGAATTTTAAATCGCGGTGTAGGGCTTTTAGTTGTTTTTATCAACAAGTTATTGTTATGGCTTCTGATATTAGTATTGTCAATAGTTGTTGATGTTAATCATCGAAATGAAACGAAATCCTAACAATTAAGCTCAGTAACACTTCAATTTCAATGTATTATGGTGATCATTTTAAGAGGTCCATTGGCAACTGCAAAAATAGCCTCAACCGTGTTCACTGTTGTGACTAAGCAGAAACAGTAATATACAATAGATGTAGGCTATGATTGATCTGAATGTACGTGCGCGTGTGTGACCTTACATTGATGCTTTACCAAAATGATTCTCAGTGGAGGATGTGAGTGACCTGTGGCCAACTGTCAAGCCTGCTTTTGAGGGGCGTTTGCCGTTCAAACGGGCGACTTTGAATAACAAGACGCGGAACCCTGTATTTGTTGACACATTGCCGGCCGAGTTCATATTAACCACCGATTCAAGACTCCGTAGCCGGTTCCCTCAGGAGCAATTTTTATTTTGGTTTCGAGAGCCGTATGTGACTGTTGTACTTGTCACCTGTGAGGTAATGTGATTTCCTGTTGATTACGTTTTTTAGAATCTACCAGAAAGTTGTACTGTTTTAAGTGGGAGACCCACTATGATTTTTACCATAGTTTGTAGCTTGCTGTTGCATTGTGATCATTTACTTCACATGGATGTTTTTGATATATAACTTAGGAGTGTTTGGAAGAGTTTTTACAGAGCTTGTTTGGTCTTATGAAAATGATTTATGGCCTTTTATTTCAATAAGCTCTTTTTAGCTCATTGCAATAAGCATCATAAGAAAGCTCATGAATAAGCTCTCATTTGACAAACTCTTGTTGTATTAGTGCTTAAATAAGCCATTTACTCAAACATGTTCTTAGTGAGGCTACATTTTGTGCAACTGAATGGGAGATAAAAAAACATAAGTAATAGGTAAATAACATGCAAAGCATCTTGACATCTTCATTCAATTGTTAGCAAGTGGAAAGAAAGGTTTTTATTGGGTCAGTGAATTACATATAATTGGAGTACATCTGATAAAATTGATTACATAGTTTGGTACTTTTACTTTTTTACTTTTGATTGGAAAAATTTCAGTCTTATCCCTTTCCAGTAAGGAAAAAAATATGTCATCAAATATAATAGTGTGTCTGTTTTATACACATTTTTGGGGCTTGCACTTAACTTTTCAGCTTTTAGGATGACTGGTTTCTTACATGGTATGCAGCCTTTTTAATTAAGGGAGCTGAAATTTGATCCTAGCTGATCCATTGTTATAATTATATTGTTTTAGCACAAGGTAATTGTGTGTGAATACTTTGTCCTAGCTTCAATTCCAATGAGCTTTTAAGTGCCTTATAGGGGAAAACCTCATTTTTTGATTTGCACCTGATAACTTTAGCTTTTATGATTACTAGTTCCATGACATCCTATTTGTTTGTTTATTTTTTTATTTAAAATTCAGTCTTCAGAGCCATGATAGTTGCTATCATGAATCCATTTTATCTCATTGGATTTGACTTGATTTCCTTCTGCATGCTTTTCTCACTCGTCATTTGTAATTTTTGTTGGCTTGAAGATTGCATTTTAAATGCTGTTGGTTATGTTGAATTAGCCTGATGTATGGCTAGTTTTCTTGCTTCTTGTGAGTTTTTCAAATGCTGGAACAGTAATTATTGGTAATCTGATGCCAAAATCCATTATAAGGAGCTTTATTTCACGGAGTTAATAAATTATTGGTGTATAGTTTGTTCACTTTTTCATTCAGTTGTGGGATCTAATGTGTAGTTTAACTCTTATTTTTTGTTCCCAGGATCTGGATGAGTTTAAAACCATCCTTAAACCACGCTTGAAATTAATTATCCAAAATGATGAAAAGGAGTGGTTCATTGTATTTGTATCTAAAGCTCATCCAGCTAATGATCAGGCAAGCAAAATGGCAAAGAAAGTATATGCTAAACTTGAAGTTGAGTTTAACACCAAAAAAAGAGAAAGGTAAACTTGAAAAATTGGACTTTTGCTACAAGTGCACTCTCCCATTCCCCAATAGAAGTTTGAATGACTTGTTGGCTGATAGTTTGTAATCTTTTTTTTCAAGTCAATGTTTTGTCAACTTTTCATAGATATTACAGCTTATGGTCAACGTTTAAGAATCTTAACAACTATTTAATTGCATACTGTTTTGCTTATTATGAACTTGATGTGATGATATAAAAAGCAAAAGTGGTGCTTGGAAATTTAGCTTCAAGGGTAAATCTTGTAGTTGCTTTCAATAGAGGATATTTGTCCAATATTGTGTATTTTTTCTTCCATAAATATTATGGAGTCAACTGTTTACGTTACACGTGTAAGTGGTTGAAAATTTTGATGGTAGAGTTAGGAAAAATCAGTTATCAAACAGAAATAATAACCATTTGTGAGTGAAATAAAAGATTGTTTATGTTGTTTACTGTTTAGTTTAATTGCATTAGTGACAACTTAATTTCTTTCCCTTTTGATGCTTTTAACACTGCTTCTTCCTCATCTAGATGCTGCAAATATGATATGCATTTCCCTGAAGCAAACTTTTGGGAGGATCTAGAATCAAAGATAATGGAATGCATCAGAAATACCCTGGATAGGCGTGTACAATTTTATGAGGATGAGATACGAAAGCTCAGTGAACAGCGCCTCATGCCAGTCTGGAACTTCTGCAACTTTTTCATTCTTAAGGTTGATCCTGCTGTGATGAATTATAGTTTAAAGTGCAATAAATGGTTCTGAAAGTCCAACCTTTATTGTTCTTTATAAATTGTTCCTTTCTGCATATTCTAGGATCTTTTGGAGTCTTATAACAAATTTGTATTCTTTGCTCAGGAAAGCTTGGCTTTTATGTTTGAAATGGCTCACCTTCATGAAGATGCCTTACGGGAATATGATGAACTAGAACTCTGCTATCTTGAAACAGGTGCATGATGCTTAGTTTCCTTCTCTGTTGCTGTTGTAGTAAAGAAAAGTTGATGTTTAGATTGACAGAATTGTGCTTTAGACACCTATATGGAACATTAAATCTTGTGTCTGACAGAAAATCTCCTGTAAACAATGATTCAAATATAACTGGAATTAATGCAGTTAACATGACTGGAAAGCAGAGAGACTTTGGAGGGGCAGATCATGGTGACGATCAAGCAGCATTGGTTAATCCAGGAAATAAAGCATTGACACAGATTGTTCAAGAGGACTCATTTCAGGAGTTTGAATTCAGACAGTATCTATTTGCCTGTCAGTCAAAGGTGTGCCCTGCCCGGAGCACTTGTATAACATAAAACATGTTACATATATTAGCAGCTTAGTTCTAAAGCAAATTTAGAATGATTTTGTCCTTTGTGTCGTCTTTGATGCTTACAAGCTAGGATGCTTCTTTACTTGTATTATTTATGATATTTTTAAATAGAAGAAAAAACATTCATTTTCATATATCATGAGTTCTTTCTTGCAACAAAATCATTTAATGGTTAAAGTTCTATTCCAATTTTAGTCCCTAAAGTTTTATCTATTTGGCCTTAGTCACTGATATAGAGATGTTCTTACTTTTAAAATTGTAATGTCTTAAGCCAATTAGACAATTGTCTTGTTGTGTTCTCATTGACATTTTGGGTTCAAACACTATTATTGCTAGGAACTATCCTTTTAACTGAATACCTAATTTAACTTTCTATGGCTTACTACTTTGCTGTCATTTTGCAGCTCTTATTCAAGTTAAATCGTCCCATTGAGGCTGCGTCACGTGGCTATTCATTCATAATAAGCTTCTCCAAATCCTTGGCATTGCATGAGGTATTTGATTTTCTGTTTTTCATATGCCCTCTTCAAGTGTATATTACTATATTATTCCAGTTTGAGTTGCATATTTTTTTTATTTCTCCCATTTTGACTTCAAGATGATGTTTCTTCTCAGCGTATTCTGCCTTTTTGTATGCGTGAAGTCTGGGTAACAACTGCTTGCTTGGCTTTAATTGAAGCAACCACTTCTAATTATAATGATGGACATGTGGCGCCTGACGTAGAGAAGGAGTTCTTTCGTCTTCTGGGTGACCTATATTCTCTAGCTAGAGTTAAGGTAGGATTCTCAAGAAGTTGGTAAATAGACTGGATATCTATTTTGGTTTGTTTGATGCACTCTTTAAATGAGACAACTCCAATGACCAAAATACACCATTTGGAAATGGAGTTGAATCAGTGGTCTCTCTTAACTCCTTTTTTCCTCCTCATTTTTCTCTGTAATGTGGATTATCATCTACATTGATATTGTCTATGCTATACCGTTGTTAACTAGGATTGCTTTGTGAATTTTATGTTTTTATCTATCTTGACAGTTCATGAGGCTTGCCTATTTAATTGGATATGGAACTGATATAGAAAGAAGTCCTGTCAACAGGTACATTTTTTGTAATTAGAAGGCCAATATTTTTTCTTGCATTAGTTAATCATGTAATGCAAGATTAGTTACATCACAGTTGGTATCATTCTTCAAGTTTAATAGCTATTTCTTTCCTTTTGAGCAGTGCTTCCCTCAGCTTGCTACCTTGGCCTAAGCCAGCTGTCTGGCCTTCAGTTCCTGCTGACACATCAACAGAGGTGCTTGAGAAAGAAAAGGTATTGTAGTCATAATTATGAGTATGACATCACAGAAGATTGTGACCCAACACAACAGACATTTTATTTTTTAACAGAAAAATTGCTCATCTCTTATGTCTCTGATAGCAAATGGTTCAGAAGAAGTAGGAAAATGGATATTTATTAGGAATTCGTCTCCCCTGGCCCATCACCAGGGTGGTGGCAGAGTAGAGGAAAACAGAAATAAACACAATACGGTCACTGGTATTTGAGAGACCAATACTCTCTCCAACAATTCCCAAATACAATTTTCGATGCCTCTCTCTTCTCCTTTTCAGACGATTTAATATTCTTTTACACCCTATTCTATAACTAACTAACTAACTAGCTGCTGTTAGTCCGTTGCATGGTTATGATCTATTCTAAGGGAATGATCCTCTGTTGTGCCTCTATTCCTCCTCAAATAAACTTTCTTAATAGGTGGTCATGGGCTATCACACTATAATGCTTTTCCACACCTGCTAAATTCTGTTTAATGTCAAAATACTTACTGGCAATGGAAGATGTAGTCATCTCAAGTCTGGTTCCTAGCCTATAAAAAAGAGGAGGGTTGTATGGCAGCCAATAGTCAACATAAAATTTTGTTGAATCTTCTCATCAAAGATGATGTGAATTATATAATGTAATTTATAACAGTCATGATATTTTTTATTAACTGGTCTGTCTAGCCTCCATCACTGAACAAAGCAATTTTCACTATAGATCTGTTTAGGATCATGAGCTGGGGAATATATCATATCATAATTCACAGGTTATTGGAATTGAAAGATTTTTCCATAGAAGCCCACATTTTTTGCACCAGCCAAAAGGCACCTTAAAACAGCATATGGCTATGTTTTCATTTAACTGTTTCAATTCCACTTTTTTTTCACTTAATTCTTGGTTAAAGGTGTTTGTCATTTTCTTT
This sequence comes from Glycine max, assembly GCF_000004515.6. Lineage (NCBI taxonomy): Eukaryota > Viridiplantae > Streptophyta > Magnoliopsida > Fabales > Fabaceae > Glycine > Glycine max. Next base: position 37,595,088 of record NC_038249.2, read on the forward strand.
ATTCCCGTATTATAAATTAGAAATATTTTTCTTAATTAGAAGTGGGAAAGATGCTTTTGTTTCTGATAGGAACTGAAAAATATTTTTGATAATTTTCTGAAAATCAGAAACTGAAAATGAAAGAAAACAAATCAGAGTAGGAAAACTTCTCTGCCCTGTGGCAATAGACACTCACAACTACCCAAATGATTACCAACCCTCTGATTTCCCCTCTCTTCCCTTATATCCAACATACTCACAATACTTCCCACACTTTTTGCCACATATGCAGGTTTGTTATAGTCTATAGTCCCCTTTATGCCCTTACCCATATTGGAACATCCTAACACTTTCCTTTAACAGAATTAGAATTTCACTTAAAATAGTAAGAAGAAATATTTACATATGAAATGGGTTGAACAAATGTATGTTTTAATATTTATTATTTGTTTCCTGAGATTTTTACCCATCATATTTTTACCTTAAATAATATGATTATACCTCTGCAGCTGATTCTACAAACAACTTCTAGAACCAAGCACTTTGGTATCCAGAGGAAACCCCTGCCTCTTGAACCTACTGTTCTTCTACGAGAGGCCAACAGGCGGAGGGCTTCACTTTCAGCTGGAAATGTGTCTGAAATATTTGACAGTCGCCAGGGTCCAATGGATGGGTAATGAAGTGCTATATATTGTTACAGATGGATTCCTTTTTAGTGAACTGTTCAGAAATCCTATATTTTCTGTTACAATTTGGGTTTTATCAATCTGATTTGTATGCTGACAGATCAGGTTTTGATGCATCCACTAGAATGTCACCACAAAAAGCACTTGCAAGTTCCATGTCACGTACAAATTCTTCACCAGGAAACTTTGATAGCTCAATTGACCGACCAATGAGGCTTGCTGAGATTTTTGTTGCTGCTGAGCATGCTTTGAAGCAAACAATTTCTAATCCAGAACTGGGGAAATCATTATCATCATCCGAGGAGTTTGAGGTATCATCTAGGCCTGATGGATAGCAAAAGCTCATTGGAATGATTTTCTAAAATCCCTCAATGAGAGTTTCTCATAATTTATATCCATGTCCCTGATTGTGTGTTTTACATTTTCCCCCTAATGAATACATCTTGAATACTTGTAAATATGTTTGTTAATATTTTATTGCTATTTGACATGATTAATTTCCTTTCTTGTCCTTCTCTTGTTGCGGGCAGCAAAAATATTTAGAGCTAACTAAAGGTGCTGCTGACAATTATCATCGTTCCTGGTGGAAAAGACATGGTGTTGTCCTTGATGGTGAGATAGCAGCTGTGGATTTTAAGCATGGATGTTTTGATCAAGCGGCAAAGTCATATGAGAAGGTTTGTGCACTGTATGCTGGTGAAGGATGGCAGGATTTGTTGGCTGAGGTCCTTCCCAATTTAGCTGAGTGTCAGAAGAGTCTTAATGATCAAGCTGGCTACTTATTATCTTGTGTGAGGTTACTTTCTCTTGATGAAGGATTATTTTTGACCAAGGAGCGCCAAGCCTTTCAGTCAGAAGTTGTTCGTCTTGCTCATAGCGAAATGAAGGACCCTGTACCTCTTGATGTATCATCATTAGTTACATTTTCTGGAAATCCTGGGCCTCCATTGGAGTTATGTGATAGGGATCCTGGCATCCTTTCTGTAACCGTATGGAGTGGTTTTCCAGATGATATAACTCTCGATTCAATCAGTCTTACATTAAATGCAACATATAATACCGATGAAGGTGTAAAGGTATTTGTTGTTAGGTGTTATTTTACATTTTTAACTACAGTATGAGAAGTTTATAGTTTTTAATTATTTCCTCTCTGAATAACTCTGCTATTTAAATTGCTTTAGGCATTGAAGAGTTCTACAGCCATTGTGTTACACCCTGGTCGGAATACTATTACCTTGAATCTACCACCTCAGAAACCAGGATCTTATGTTCTCGGAGTTCTTACTGGGCAGATTGGGCATTTGAGGTTTAGATCTCATAGTTTTTCAAAAGTTGGTCCCGCTGATAGTGATGATTTTATGAGTTATGAAAAGCCAGCTAAACCCATTCTGAAGGTAGGCTTTTAACAAGATGAAAAAAGAAATGGAATATGACAGTTCAACAGAAAATAGGGATTTTTTATTTATATTATTTTCCTTCCTTTGTTGTTTTCCTCTTGATCAATACATAATTTTAACTTAAATTGATTTTATATATTTTCTGATAATTATAATCTGTCATTTGTTTGCCATAGTGCTGTTAATCTTTTTAGTGACAAAAAAAAAAGAATTTAGAGTTAATTATCTAAAAATGCCATTTATCATTTTTTAGGTTTTCAAACCTAGAGCCCTTGTTGATCTTGATGCTGCTGTTTCATCTGCTTTGTTGATAAATGAAGACCAATGGGTTGGCATTTTAGTTCGACCTGTAAATTACTCGCTCAAAGCTGCTGTCTTGCATATTGATACTGGTCCAGGGTTGGAGATTAAAGAGTTGCATGTAATTGAGATGGAAACCGATGCTGCTGGTGTATCTCGGGGTGATGATGACCAGGTGCAGAATGATGGTGCTCAGATAAGAACTCTAAATTCTGATAAAAAATTTGAATGTTTGACTCTTCATGATGGTAAAATAGAATTTCCAAATTGGGCAAGTGACACTCCTTCTATTCTTTGGGTTCTGGTTCGTGCCATCAGTGACACGCTCAGCAGAGGATCTTCTTCAGGTTAAGATGGTGACACGAGTTTCGATGGCTTCATACATGTGCACTTTTTAAATTTAACCAGATGTACTTATTTTGTTTCTCTTTCCAGCCACAACAAGGAGAGAAAGTATTGTAGATGGAATGAGAACAATAGCTCTGAAACTTGAATTTGGAGCATTCCACAATCAGATATTTGAAAGGTTTTTCCATTTTCCGTTGTTCTTATGTTTTAATCATCATAATATATCATACAACTGTTGAATTATGAATGCCATGCATCTGGCTTTTGCGTGCTCTGTCCTAGTTACTTAATATCTTACCTTGATACCCAGGACCCTAGCAGTGCATTTTACGTATCCTTTCTATGTGAGGACACGTGTTACTGATAAATGCAATGATGGTACCCTGCTTCTGCAGGTATGGGTCTTTATTTTCATAATTATTTAATTACACTTGATTATGGACAATAGGCTGACAACTGTCACGAATTAAATCCTTCCAATGCTTTTTGTGACAAAATTGGAAATAATACATTCATTGCCTTTTTTTTTTCATTTGAAGTCACTTTGATTGCTACCTGAAGAGAAAAAAAATGAAAGATTGATTGAATTTGTAAATCTTAAAGGGTTTTTCATGTACTTAACCATCATAAAAAATATGCACTTTTAGCATTAAGTTTTGTTTACATCTTTTAGTATTGTTGAAGTATTGTTAAATGTTAATATAAAACCATACACCCCTTCAACTAACAGCTTTAGTTTTTAAGACAGTTGGTTAATGACATGATATCAGAGCTTCTATGACCAAGTGGTCTAGAATTTAATCATTGTTGTTTCCATTCTTTTATTAAGAAGTTGAGTTTAAGCCCAAGGTAGGGGACCTGTGCATTTCCACACTTAAAGCCCAAAGGGCTCTTGCATGACATGCTATGTTAAATATGTTACTACACATTCATGTGCCTTTACCTTACAACTTTAAGCTTTTGGAATGGTTGATTCATGACAAATATCATAGTACTTAAGGTCAGTGTTTTAACAAGGCTACAATAGCAGCTCATCGTAAGATGCTCCAAAACTTAATCAGGCCATTGTTGACATTTGTTCATATAAAACCATTCAGGTGCTTCTCCAAACTAGTTACTTTTTGGGATTATTGGTTTGACATGGTATCAAAACCTCTATAACCATCCTGCATTCTTCTAAATAAATTTTTTAACACAAGGTAGTGTAGACTTGTGCATTGTCCATGTTTCAAGTCCAAAGGTTTCTTGCATGAGGAGACGTGTTAAATATAAAATCATTCCTATGCCTTCCCAAACAGGTTAAGATTTTGGATGGTTTATTTATGAAAACATTCAACTGGTAATAATAAATGAAAATCTAAGTTAATTTGAGCTTTCTACTTGTTTGAAGATTTTTATATATCTATACAACAATGTAACAATATTTTCTCACGGAGACATTTTTAACCACTAAAATTCTATGATTTCATCTTATTCTTTTTTGTTGATAGAGTACTCAATGGGTCATGTGACTTCTAGGTAATACTTCACTCTGAAGTAAAGGCTACATTGACCATTTATGATGCCTGGCTTGATCTTCAAGATGGATTTGTTCATACTGGACAAACTGAGGGTAGACCTAATTCAAGTTTCTTCCCGCTAAACATATCTCCCACTTCCAAAGGAGGAATATTGTTTAGTATCTGCCTAGACAACACAAATGCAGAAGGTAATTTCATTTTTCCGGAGATCAGTGAAGTGATGTTATTGTTGCTTTTAATATGTTCTCACCAAATAATTTGATAAATGCCCTAAATATAAGGTTACTATATAATCAATGCAGAATCTGGGAACTGTAATTCTATCCATTTTCAGAGGTTTCTGATTGGTTGATTTATTCTATTTCAAGTTCAATAATTTCTGGCCAACTGCAGCAGTCAATAATTTCTGGCCAATTGCAGCAGTCAATAACTCTACTAATTTCTTTTTTCTTTTGAAACTCAACATTGATCTTTCTGAATAGGCAAGAAAAACGTTTGTTCTTTTATCTTTGACCTGTTGTCTATGTTAAAGACTAACGTTGTGGTTTCCAGTGTTTATTAGTTTCACAGGAAGGCAAAGTTGATTTGTAATTTTGATAATATTACCACCTCAGTGGTCACTTTTTCATTTTATTTATCATGTTTTTTTACCTTAAAAGAGTTTTTAGACATTAAGCATGAGGGGCATGTCAATAGAATGTTATATTACGAAAATATTAAAGCATTATGGCATTCTTTATTTTTCTGAGGTCTAGGCATGTTGCAAATTGACAAGCTGAGTGATATCCTGATTTACCTGTGGTACACATTTTTGTCCCAATAGAAGTATTTACTCGTGGAAATTATAATAGCCTGATGTCTTCAATTAATAAGCTGATTTGATTTTTCATAACAAAAATACAGAAGCCAGGAAGCAATCAGAAAGCATATTAAATGTCAAATATGGAATTTCTGGCGATAGAACAATTGGAGCTCACCCTCCTGTCATGAATGAATCTACTGGAGTTGATGGTGCCAGACAAGAGTTAATCTTCAGGAGTGCAATTACTTTGCAAAGGCCTGTGCTTGATCCATGCCTAGCTGTTGGTTTTCTTCCTCTCCCTTCAGATGGCCTAAGAGTAGGACAACTAGTTAAGATGCAATGGAGAGTGGAAAGGTTAAAGGATTTAGATGAGGAAGGAGTTTCTAAACAGAATGTAAGTCCAAATCAACAGAAAATGATGTCAACATGCTGCATGCCTCTGTCTCTGTATTTTCTTTTGAGAAACAGGAGAGGAAACTTGGTTAAATATATGGTGTCTGTGGAGTTGTTTCAATCCTGAATCCGGATAAATATTGTGTGATTCTCTAAAACTCTTACTTTATTCTGTTTGATGCCACAATTTTGCTTTTGATTTTGACAGGATGAGATGCTATACGAGGTAAATGCAAATTCTGGAAATTGGATGATAGCCGGGAGGAAAAGAGGATATGCATCTCTGTCCACAAAACAAGGTACTTGGATATATTGACAGTTTAGGAAAATATTGTTTTCAGTAACTGAAAGGAACATATTTTAAGTATTGAATATGCCTTTTGATCTTTGAATTGCGTTCTTATGATGATAGGGGCAAGAATAGTTATCTCGGTACTATGCATGCCACTGGTGGCTGGTTATGTTCACCCTCCCGTACTTGGGCTGCCAGATGTTGATGAGGCAAATATAAGCTGCAAACCTGCTGGGCCACATCTGGTTTGTGTTTTGCCACCGCCTCTCAGCTCCTCCTTCTGCATTCCAGTTAATTCATGAGTTTTCACTGTGACTGTGTCTTCACCCAATCTTGATTGAGTTTGTGTTCCATAGGCTATTAAGATGTTTGAGAATTTTTTTGGTTTAAGTAGGAAAGTGTAACGTTGTGCCTTTTAATTTCTTTGCATTAAAAATCTCCGTAGTTGGATTTGTGTCGCTTGTAGTTGTAGCCTTCATGCATTGCTCAAAGTATCAGCAGCAGGAACCTTGGCGCATGTACAGTGGAATTTTGTGCTCTTCCTTGTACATTAGACAGATACACGGACCATAACATTCTTTTGTCTCAAAATTACAAAAGTTGGTAGGAACCACCATATACAATTTCATTATTTTGCTCCCAAAAAATCGAATTACAGATACCAATCGTTGTAAACAATTTCGAATCTACCGTGGTAAATTGGTAATTATATTTGGGATGCTACATTCCATTTGATCACTGCTGGGGCGAAGATTATAACTTCATAGTCCATTCCTTCAATGCAAATAGCATTCGACTTTTGAGGTGCATGCTTCATGACTGCATGTTGAACGCTGACACGTCTGCATGTATGAAGCTTAAATTTCATTAAAACCACAGTAATACCACTTTTTTTTTTATATATTTTTAATACAATATAAATGGTATTGCATGTGAATCTGATTCTTAGCATTATTAAATTTTCTATACTAAGAAGATATGAAGTTGATATTTTGTGTTCAAAAAATTAAAAATAAATAAATAAAATCTTAAAAACAAAAGTAATTTTTAATCTTAATATGATTTTTGCATTATTTAAAATTTTGAGAATTAAAAATTATAATTCCGTGTCCAAATATAATAAAAACAAATAACAATTTTGAAAAAAGATCTTTAAGTTGGGTCAAAAAATTATTTCATTCAAATTAAGTTATAAGAGTTAATATTTCCACTGAAATATAATAATTTTAAATAAATAAAATATTGAAACAAATTATTAAAAAAATATTTTAACTTGATTTTTTAGAATTATTTCAAATTTTGTACACGAAAAAGTTTTGTTAATTTTTTGTGTTTAAATATAGTGAAAATAGATTTAAAAAAATATGGGAAAAAGTCTTTACATTAAGACAGAAATTGAAATAATAATTTTAGATAAGGTGCTAAACGTGAAAAACAAAGATATGAAAAAGTTATCAATTTGATTTATTTTTATTGTAAGTTAAATTAGTGTACATTGATGATAACAAGATGTTCCTGATGTTAAAGTCACATTTCACCCAGCACCTTGGGCATGGAGAATGAAAGTCAAGTTGTGCACTTAGATTGAAGCTGTTTGTGACTAATTTTAGTCAGAAAAAAAATCAGCTGTAAGCCTCCACGAAGTATAGAATGAAGAAGTTTCTTCAGAGCTCTCAACAGGGTGAGCACACGTTGCCAACAACCACCAAATCTATATAATCAATCAGGTAGCATCATTCATCAAAATCAAACAACGGGGAAATAAAATCATAGTTGCCACTACTGAAAATGATAGAATTCCTCAACAACCACAAATTCCAGACAACGGAGTGCCACAACACCATCCAAATTTTTTTAGCATTTTTACCATGAATCAGTCTACAATGGCAGAGATAATGGGAAGGACCTTGAGAAGGAAAGGTAACAGAAAAGCCAAGCCTGATAGGGTAAGTGACACAGGTCAAAAATAAGTGCTGAGAGCACTGCAGAAAGCACATTTAGAGTGATGGAGATAAATGTAATAGCTTTTTTATTGAGTTGGTAATCTAAGATCAGTTGTCAAGAAAAAGTAAGTGTTTTGTTCGGTGCACAGCTTCTCCAAAGGCTTTTGAAAATCGAGTAAGGAATATTGTGTGGACTTAAAATAGTAATATTTTTGGAGATTAAAACAAATTTAAAGTATAAAGTAATTATAATGTTAATAATTCTTGTTCAACAACAACATTCATATTCGAGTTGCCTTTACCAATATAAAATACTCTGCAAGGAGAATGAAATGTTTCCAAATGAATTTGCATCAGAACCTGTTATCTTTCTTCATTAATATTTCCCCTAACTTTCTATTCATCAAACAATTTCTATCAATTTTCTTTCTAGGCTCTATATGGAGAATATTTTCCAACACAAAAACTTACAGTTGTTCACTTGTTTGTGTGTAAAATGCAATTCAGAAGGGCTCATATATTTTGCTTTGGAATATTTGAAAGATTCAAAACACTAATCATGCAACTATGCTTAGTGTTTTGACCTCAATTCTATCATATCAAGGTTATGGATCATTTATCCAATAGTCAAGGTTGAGAGGAGAGGATGTTTATAAATGATCCATAGCCTTGACTTCTAAGCGATGTGGGATTTTATGACTATTGGAACACTTAGTTTTTAGTTGTGAGACTCCCGACATTTGTTTAAAAACTAAAACTGAGAAAGCTTTTTGTTTGGTTTTCAGTTGAATTTGGTTTAGCTTCAACTTTGTCTTGAAGCTCAATTTGAAATGAAAGAAAAGAGAGAGTTGTTTTTGCAGGAATCAGGATAATGGAAGAATGAAGAAAAGATATAGAGACGTAGAGGTTGAAGAGAAGGTAGTAGCAGAAAATCCAAGTTCTTATGTATGTTGGCGCTTAACTCCTTATTGCCCAAGTCCCACACCGGCGATGAGAAAGAATCTGCGCCAAAGACTTGGCTATAAAACAAACAATCCTTGAAATTCTTAAGCATACCTTTCTCGGCCTTTTGGCTAAGATCAAGTGTAGTATCTGTTCTTATCAGTTTAATATCTGATATGTGGGCCATTGGTCCACACGATATTAAATGTATTTTTTGAGGGGGATGGTTCACCGCAGTGGCTTGCTACTGGAATCATCAAGTGTCGCCTAAGCGTTGCACTATAGCTTGGGCCTGGCACTCCTCAGCAAAACAGTTTTCAGGTTTTGGCTTTCATTGTTCACTGCATTTTGTTTATATAGGTTAAGGTTTTTTGATTAAGGTTAGTTTTTCAAAATTTGCAGTATGTTCAGAAAATGAAATATCTTGGGCTTTTAAGAAATGAATGCCAACTATTTCAAGATTTATGCGGATTAAATTTTATATTTACTCAATAAATATTATATAAGTAAAAAAGACTTTAGAAACGTTCAGCCTTCTCATATTTGATGACGATGATGCGGTCAGCAGCAGTGGACTGGCTCCAATTATAGACAAAAAAAAAAAATGGCATCTTTATCTGCACACACACACTGTAACATGTTAAAGATCCTCCTTTCTTCAAATATGTATGTTTTTTTTAATGAAAAATTATCAAGTTATGCTTTCCCTACCTCCGTATAATTCCGAAAACATGGAATTCAACTTTCGAAGTCTCTATTGGTAACTTTTGAATCCAGGTTATCCACATGCACACGAGTCACCAAGTATAATTAAACCAAGGTCCAGTTTCTTCTACCTACTTTGCTTTCAGATGTTGAGATCTAAAGAATGTAATAATAATAGGCAAGACAAGAAAATCAGATGAAAGATGAAGTATTTTTATATGCAGCATGTTGAGTTGGGGGGCACCAGGAATGAGTGAAGCTGAATGACTCGTGGGTGTATGTTTCGAAAACAAAGCCCACATCGAGCAATGTACTAAGTTGAACCAAGTTTTATGCTATAAAAAGAAAGAGTTATTTTTGTTAAATCTCTCGGAGCCGTGTGATAATTACAAAGCGAACTATTCTTTCGCCTTTTACTAAAGAATACCGTGTATTTGTCACCTACAGCGGCATACGCTAATTTTTGTAATAGGGTCTTTGAAAGAGGACCCTGCATTCTTAGTTAAAATGTTTGATTCTTAAATGATTAGTAGATTTTACAATACTGTTGTTTTGCATTTGATGTACATATATCAACATACATAATGGAACTCAAATCAAATTGAAAAATATCACCAAATCCCGAGATTCGTCAACTTTAGGAAATAGGGTCTGTACATAGCAACAGAACTACAGTGAATTAATTGTGTCATACCAGATTAAGCACAGATTAGCTGTAAAAGAGCATTGGTCAGAAAACGAAGACTCCTAAAATATAATTGTTTTTAGCAAAGGAAAGACAGTATAATATTTTTCTTGGTAGACCAAACTACATTATTGCAGAGCACCATATGTTTTTAAGATAGAGAGTATGACTTTCTCAAGATTGATTTAGGTACATTACTTACCATGTTGCTCAATGGTTTAGAAGATCAATGTTCTTCATCGAATATACTACTACTATTTCTTTCATGGCTTACTTTGTGCCCGCTTGACAAATACGCAAAATCAATGTCTCCCACCATAGTACACATTCCAATGTAAAATTTATGGTTAAGATTAATTTAGGTATATATCTCATTCAATTGCTCAAAACTAAAAAACAATTTTATCTAATTTTAAAATAAACGAACAATGCCTGGTTGAAGACAATTTGCTGCCCCATCTCCAGTGTTGTAAAATTCATATACCTCCAAAGGGACCTGTAAATTTATAGATTCAATTCTAGAGTACAATTTTAAAATTTCCAAAAACAGGTTACCAAAATAGTATAGTCTAAAAAATGTTTACATAGAACATGGATATAAATCCACGTTGTCAAAGACAATTTTAATTCTGTGCAAGTAATTTCTAACGGTTTTTGGCAGTCAAAAAATATATGGTGTTTTGAAAAACTACTAAAAAGGGACAAAATTGTCTGAAATTGACTCCACAAAACCAAAATTGACTTTCACAATGTTGATATATAATATATACCTTGAATTTTTTAAAACTATACTATTCTTGGAATTTTAAAAGCAAAATACACCTATTTTGTGAAAAAGCCACAATAGATATATTTTTCCTAAATCTTGGCACTGGGGCTTTGCGTAAGTGGAGAGAATACAAACAACGATATGATACTACTAAATCAAGTGTGAAACATAATTTAAGAATACTTTATTTCTCTTGCAAGCCCAAAAAGATTCCAACATGTATCGCAGTCCACATCAAATTTTATTATCTGTTCCTAACACACTATGAAAAATCTTGTTAAAAAATATCACAAACAGAAAATGTCATAGGCTCATATAATTACATGCTACATTGCTAATTGCGTATAAAACATCCAAACAAATTGGTCAGCGTGCACTTCATGCATGGAATGCACCACTCAACTTCAGAGAATGAGCTCAACCAATTTTCAAATCAAACAGCTTAACATGGCTATTTAATTTTTCTTGAGATGCTGTAAGAGAAATAGGAGACACATGGATGGAAGTAGTGACACATGGATTGAACTAATTAATGTGATGCTATTAATTTGGTGTTCTTTTTTATTTTTATCCACATAGGTCGTGGTTTGGTTCAGTTTGGCATTGATCACATGACACGCCATGCTCCTTGTTTGCTAAATTAACTTGCTCACTTCTCATCTTTTGCTTCTTTGTGATCCCAAATTGCCAAATTTATCCAATTCGTTTCAACTTTTCATCTTTCATTAGTAAAAGACTTGGAACTGAAATTGTGTTAACATGTACGTCATAACCACTGTGCCACGGGCACAAAGCGAACAAAGTGCATCAAAATTAAAAGAGAAAGAGAGCACGAAATTTTATATAGTCGTTTTTGTTACGTTGAAGTAGACAAAGAATATATGAATACTATTTTCAACATATATTAATGTGACATAATAAAATACATTATACAAAAGAGAATGTATTGTTTTGGTTCCTAGTTAACAGTAATAACTATAAGAAATATAAAATTGATTAAATGGTTAAGAGAGAAAATATCGCAAATTTGATTCTCTCTGTTAATCAAACTAACAATTAGCATTTACCTATAAAAAAAATAGTTATCCTAGTACAATTATTTTCCCCTTTTGATCATTTCCAAATAGATTGCTTAGCAAATTGTTCTAGCAGCTGACCAAACTGCTTCAAAATGGGGGCAAGGTTTGCAAACGGTGTACGGTACATGTATATGAAAATGTATAAGAACCTTCTTGGTTTGTACGTTTTTTTTTAATGATAATAAAAAAATCAACCATTGATCTCACTTTCAAAACAATAAAAAATAAATAAATTGATCCAGCAGAATTTATCGTGTCTAAGGCATTTGTGGACCTTGCATTAAAGTTTGGATGAATGTTTTTCTCTACACGCAATAGACTTACATCAGTTAGGTAAATGGAGAGAATAGAGATATGTCTCCGGTCCCCGAAAGAAAAAGAAAAAATAGTGAGATATATCTCTACAACACAAGATTATTATCTTCAGTTAACCTTCTCAATGTAGATGCTTACCTTCTATGTTGATAATGTTATCATGATTGCTTTTAAGTAGAAATTAACAAGCATTTACCCGTTTTTATTCACACCCCACTTTGCATCTCTTTATAGTCCATGGATCTAAGATCATCACGACAAATTTCTAATGGATTTCAATGTTCGAATCATAAAGGATATGGATTTCAAGTTTTGCTATCAAATTAGCAAACAGTTTTCTACTTCAAGTTTAACAAGTGAACGAATTAAGAGAGATATTTTCTTAAGCGCATCCGACAAAAGCTCTTGTTTAGTTTGGTTCTGACACCTGACTCCCTCTAAAAGTGGCACATTATCAAGGTATTTATCCTTCAGATTTTTTATATTAGTAAGGATCTCAACTTAGTCATTTCAGAATCCAATCCTTATCGCTACTTTTATTTATTACAATGGAAAAAAGAGATCCAGACTATATATATGACATGGATAATTCTGAAAATGTGATCTTCCAATAAAATGAGATATCTACATTGAACCTAAGAAGGGAAAATCATGGCCTCATTGATGTCATGTCCCAAGTGGCCACTGGTTATGGGATTAGCCAGTATGGCCCCATACACCTCTGGTGTCAGATTAGAGGAGCACATGCACCATGTGGTCCTGGGAAATGCTACTGTTTTAGATAATCTAAGCCATTATAATGTCAATAAGGAAAAAGAACCTAACCATATAATTTTCATTTACTGGTTTTGATTTGAGAGTAAGCAATATAATCAATAAACAGTGACAACGACAGTTTCCTCTAATAAATTCAATTGGTTAAGGGGACATGAATTGTAAATGCGGGTTAGATTTTTCTTTTTTCACAATGTCCTTCATATATTTCTCACTTCCATGTCCTCTCTCTATTTTTTTTTTTTTATATGCAATCACAAGATATCTATTTTCTTATTTCACATTGAACTAATTTTTTTCCCATTAGATCAACTCATAATTAGATAAAGTAATACATTTAATTATAACTTAATGACCAAATCAAAGATCAAATCTCATACTTTAAGTAAAGAACCCAAGCATCAAACCAACTGAATCATGGAATTTTAGTCCATATGCTCTCTTCCCATCCTTATAAAAGATACTACTGCATCTTTCTCATTGGAAATAAAAGAAGTAACAAAAAACAAAGACCAGGATAGAAGAAGCAAAATGTCTGCTGTGAATCCACTTGAGCACTTGTTGCCTTTCAATTGTTATCTCTAGCAAGTAGCTACTGACAGTGAAGCAACAGCCCCACAATCCACAAAGATCATGTAAGCTATACATAGCTCAATTAATTGACCATAATAATTACTTACGAACCCATACCAGTAATTTTGAAGATCACATCCAAATTGGTGCAACAAACCAAAGTAAAATGACTACATCAACCAATTTGGTACGAGGCAAGATTAAATTTTTGGGCAAACAATTTTCAGTTCTCTATCACTAGCTAACACTCCAAATCCAAAACATGAGATGCAAACTTCCAACAAACTCGTTCCAGCATGTTGTTAAAGCTTCACCATCGAAAAATCTCTGATTGTGACACCTTAACAGGGTCACCAATCTACACCATCATTTCAATCCACACCCTCCACAAAGTTTTTAAGTGTACTAAATAGAAATATCACTATTTTTTTTTTCTTTTCCATCCATTCAGCGTCAATTAGCTTTCAACCTTTTCTAATAGAATCCTACCTCACATGGAGGCAAGAAACCCGAAACCGAAACCCCAGAAATTAAATAAAAGACAACGACATCTTCATTCATGCATAGAAATTAAAATTCAAAAGTTACCCATCTAAGTCCCTGTCCTAGCTACTATTAATCCATTCAATCCACAATTACCAGCTTTTCCGCTAGTCATAATTAAAATCGTTTGAAAAATCTGCAACCATAGCAACAAAAACATAAACACACAAGACAAGTTTCACACATTCATTAACATGTAGTACCAATTTAATTTGGTCAACTAATTCTAAAGATCAATTTCACAAAAATAAATAATAAAAAAACAAATAACAACTAAGATACACCAAAAGTGCTGGAAATTTCACTTCTATCTATATAACCATCACCATATACAAAAACCTGGCTCGAGATCTGTCATCACATTATTCACTTTTTTTTTACATATAATTTTTGTTTTTTTTCACCATCTGGTTCGACTTCGCCTCCCCAGCCATAACTTTACTTTCAGATATCTACTCATATTTAAAAAAAAATGAAAAAAAATTAACAAAACATTTCTTAGTGTAATATATATTTATATTTATATATTTGGTAATATTTGTCTATTTAGTGTGAAAAATAAAAATTCCACGTCAGCATAATCTCCAATCCAAGCGAACTTCGGCGGGACCATGCACGTGCTGACTGGGCTTCCGGAATGATACAATGTGGCTGCTGACCATGAAGGCGGTTACACGCTCGGAGACTCTCACGTCTTCCATCTTCAATTCCTGTAACCGAAGCACGTCCGCCGTCAGAAGCTTGATAGAGGTTAGA